>NC_133658.1:82791820-83091820 GCF_037893015.1 Macrotis lagotis
GGGCCCTTATTACAAAACTACAGACCGGAGCTTCTGTTGATGGAATCTCGTAATGAGTAATTAAGCTACTTTGCAGAAGTCAGCGCTGACATGTTGGCAGCCGGGCACTTCCATTCCCTGGTGGATGCAGCTGGAGAGGACTAGGAAGGTGATAAAAGAAAGAAAAATAGAAGGAATCTGGAAATATCTCCATGTAACTCTCGTGTTTTAATACCAAAGGAGCTGCTAAATAATTAGCTACCCGAAGGAAACTTCTGCCTGCAAACAGGGCATTTCTGAAAACATCTGGAATCATACCATATGTCTGATAAATAACAAACAAGGAGGGTATCTTTGTTCTTGAGCTATTTTTCTCTCTCCTCCTTCTTCATCATTTTTCTGAGAGCAGTTTATCTCCCAAAGTTCCAAACTATTAAACAAAAGTATTGTTTGAAAAAGTGTCCTGGGAGTTCTGCTCACCTCTTTAAATAAAATAGAGAGGGAGGGACAATGATGGAGATAGGACAAGGAACTTCAGGGCTTATAAACCGGGCTTGCTGCTTCCTTTTCTGACCAGAACTGAGACTTTCCTATCATCTCATAGAATTGCTTTTTTAGATTTTTTTTGGGGGGGTGAGGCAATGAGGGTTAAGTGATATGCCCAAGGTCACACAGCTAGTAAGTGTCAAATGTCAACTTTGAACTCAGGTTCCCTCACTCCAGGGCTCTATCCACTGTGCACCGAGCTTCCCCATTTATTTAGATCTTGAAGGACCTTAGGGATCAACTAGCCTCCCCTCTCAAGTTGTCTCAATGAAAAAAACAAAGACCTAGAAAAATTAAACACAGGCAGTAAATAGGAGAAGGGACATTTGAACCCAGGTTCTGTGACTTCACATTCTATATGCTTTCAATTCTGCTATGTTGGTCCTCTGATTTAACAGCACAAAAACTAATTTATTGTTCTCCTTCTCTTCTCCCTTTCTCCACTTGTATTTTTTCCTAAATCTAAATATCTAGATCCTTCCCAAGTCAATTATCACCATAATTACTTCAGTTATGTAATACTGGAAAAACTTGGCTGTTTTATTATCTGATTATGGAAGGATAAAACAAAAGAAATTCACAGGAAAACCATTAGTTTGAAATGTACTCAGGTTTAGGGAAACGATTTTTAATATCCATGTGACACAGAAATAATGTCATTAAATGAATAACCAACTTCTAGAACAGATAATGAAATATGAGGGGGCTAAGTGTCACATCAATAAACATCTTAATTGAATAACTTCAAGCTAACACTTGAGGACAGAACCCTGATCAAGGATTAAAATCCCTTATGTCTTCAGGCAGTGCATCAAAAGGTGCCTGTGCCACTAATGGAATGGCTCACACCCACCTAAATAGAACTAGTTTGAGTTACAGAGGATTCTTCACTTGGTTCAAAGTCTTATAGAGGACCTGTATTAAAATTTAAATATGTTGTATATACATATGTGTGTGTGTGTGTGTAGCTTGCTTCACACAAGCACAAATAGTCTTCACACAAGGACACTTTTAGAACCCCTTGTCAGTTTTATGTGTATACAAACATATATGCACACATTTGAGCTTTTGACCAAAGGGAAAAAATAACATCTAACATTCATCATAAAAAAACAAATTAAATTAATTCAAAAGTAATACTTAACTCCTATAACAAAAAATAAGCTAAATAGTTTTTTAAAAAAATAACTAACATTTAGAGAGTGCCTTAAAATTTACTAAGGACTATATCAATATCTCATTTTAGCCAACCCTTCAAGATAGGTGCTATTATTATTCCATTTTACATAAGAGAAAACTGAGGCAGACAGCAATTAAGTAACTTACCCAGCATCACATAGGTAAGCATCTGAGGTCAGATTTAAGCTCAGATCTTCCTGACTTCTGGTCCATGTCTTTATAAAGCATGCTACCTAGATACTGAGCCATACTCCCAGAGAATACTGAGTTAAGCAAACATTTATTTAGTGATCATTCAGAGGATGATTCAGAGCTATGGGAAATGCAAAGTTTAGTTAAGGCAGAGTCCTTGGATACTTTACTGCCTAGGCTGGAGATAAGATTCAAAAATGAATAACTGTGCTGCATGTTAAGTATGGTGGACATGAAAAGTGCATTAGTAATTTAGTTTCCTCATCTTAGTCCCTGGTGGCCTAAATACAAAAAAGAAAGAAAGAAAAGAAATTCGTCACCCAATGAGTCAGGAGCTCTTCCCTTGTGATCTGGAGACCAACACAAAGGCAGAAAAATCTCTTAATCAATAGCATACTTTTGCTGAGTGTACCTTCCAGGCCATGGCCAAACCTTTCTCTTGTCAGCTATGTGGTCTCTGTAAGTGTTTGGATTTGTTCCTTTTATGAATCTGATGCATCAGATTGGCCTGAGTCCTCAGGACTGACTTGCAACCTCTGTGAAGAAAGTAGTGCAAATATTATTATTTTGATTTTAAAAAGTAAGAAACTGAAACTCAAAGAGATTACTGTTTTTTTCTAAAATCCAGAGTCCTGAAGATTGGCACCTCTTTGGTTTTCCTTTCTCTCTCTTTTACTATATATGAGCATTTAAAAATCATTTTATCTATCCCTCATGGGAAAATAAGGAAACCAAGGTACAGAAAGGAGAAGGGAATCACAGGTAGAAATTAGAAGAATCAGAATTTGAACTCAGAGCTTCTAGCTCCATATCCAGTCATAGTATAGCTTCTATGGAACTTCTTAATCCCATTGTCTTTCACTGAGCTCCGTCATTGGAGCAAAGAATCTAGTTCAAAACAGAATCAGACTAAGAAAAAATAATGAGTCAGAAAAGGTCCATGATCTTGTTTGTTTTGGGGGGAAGAAGTTTCATTTTTGTCATTTCTCTCTCTGCCTTTCTTCTGTATACAAGGCCATCAATACAGTCATGAAGCCCTGGAAATATGGGTTATATTTAGTTTTAAAGAACACTAGATCATACATCATATTAACCATAATTACATTATGGAATCAACTTTGGGAAACCTAGAGTGTCTGAGCTATAATCAGCCTCAAAACATGAATTACACAAGCAGATGGAGACCTTAAAATAGAATATTAGAATTAGGAAGGACATTGGAACCTAGAAAATAGAACATAGATAATTTGAGATAGAAGGTATCTTAGAACTTTGAATTTCAAATGTAAGAAAATAAAAATTGGTACTAAAAGTAGCCTTAGAACATAGATCACAGAATGTTAGAGCCAGAAAGAACCTTGGAATCTTCACGGTGCAACTGGAAAGGATGTTAGGAACAATCTAGTTGAACCTCCTCCATGGACACGTGTGGATACCAAAGCAAGAACAGGGAAGTGACTTGTCCAGGTCATCCAATTGGCAAAGCTGGACTGCGAGCCTGGTCTTCTGCAATCCAGTCAAGGCTCTTTCTAACCTGCCACACTGCCTCCTCTATTTTCCCTCTGCAGGTTGATCGATAACATTGTCATGACTCCAGAGAGTTGGACGGATGTTTTTTTCACTACTGGCCCCTTGCAAGGCACTAATTGAAAATGACTTTCACCCATCACCTTGTAAAACACACCTGCTTCTTTCCTATCTGCATCTTTAAGCAGTTTTGAAATGAGAATTGATTGTGCTGCTCATACTCTCAAAACCTTCTGCTTTCAAATAATCCCAGGACACACTAGCCATACCACCAGAGTCACAGATTTGCTTCATGTGATGTAGATGGATTGATATTGAAAAAGGACTGTCCAAGATCTGAGCAAGGAAATTTAGTAGGTGATATTATGTACAACAGTACTAATATCCACAAGACACAATAGTTTACAGGATGCTTTTCTCACCATAACTCTTAGAGTTCTAATTTGCTTTTTAAAGCACCTCTCCTTCCCTTATTCCCAATTCCTTGATAAAGTGAATTTTAGCAGTGGAGTGAAACTCACTCTGACTATAACATTAGGAAACTGGGATCCCATGCCAGCTCCACTACTTTAAACATGCCTTCTTTTTTTATTTTATTTTGTTTTGTTTTGTTTTTACAAGGCAGTGGGGTTAAGTGACTTGCCCAAGGTCACACAACTAGGTAATTATGGAGTGTCTGAGGCCTCCAGGGCTGGTGCTCTATTCACTGTGCCACTAGCCGCCCTTACCATGCCTTTTTAGAAAATTATTCATGCTTCTCTCTTTGACCCTGGTCTCATGGTTTTTTGGTCCCATTTTTTACATAGGTTGCCAAACTAGCTACTCTACTAGATGCTGCCACATTTAGCTTTGCTGAACTATTATCTCCAGAGAACTTGACTCTCTGCTCATCTCCCCATTTCACGCCTCTCTACCAGACACATAGACCCCTGACACTATTTGATTCTAGTTTCCTGCCTCCAGCTTCTGGCTCATTCCTAGTCCTCAGCTGGGATGTTGCTTCTGTCTTTTAGCCACTTCTTTTAGAAAAGGCCAGAAATCCTTGCTGTCTTATGTTCTCTCAAAGTCTTGACTACTTCTAAGATCTTTCATCTCCTTAGGAGGAAATTTTCAAGTACCTGATGCCAAGCTCTAGCAGTGGGAGGTTAAGAGAAAGGAGGAAAAGAGTCAGTCCAACTTAACAAAGCCCTTATACTTAATATTTTCTTTAACTGACTCCTCTTGGTAAGGATTAAGTCCCTTGATCAGAAACCTCATCTTATCTATAAAGCAGATTAACAATTATTTTACCTAATAATGACCAAATATATCTGGGAGTTTCAACTTCCCCCATGTATTTATATGTGTATCCACCTCTGAGTATTACAGATGCAAACTAAGCCCTGAGTCATGCCTTGGTCATTCCCCATGCATATATAGACCCTCAATGGCTTTATCCCATACTTTTATATCACGATCTCTGTTTAAAATATGAAAACCAAGTTTTTATGCCTCAGAAAAAAACAGCAACAACACAGCGATGTCACATTGGTTCAGTGTTTGATTTGCTACCACCATCAGTGTGAGTTATATAGTCTTGTGTGCCTATCTGCAAATATCAGCATCTTTGGAGACAGTTACAGTTTAGTCAAAAGAATATTGGTGGTGGGACCTGGGCTGTAGATGTAATCATTTCTTCTTTCTGATCTGTTTTCTTTTCTCTACAATGGGGGGATAATAATCCACATACTACATAATTTGCAGGGTTCAATTGTGTAAAACATAAATGCTAATGAAATGAGTAATCATTATCCTTCCCAGATTAAAAAAGTAAAACAAACAAAAAGGTACTTCTGGAACCATTCTTTTCCTACCTTCAATGAGCATTTTTGGGCCATTTTCTTTTTGACCACCACAGAGGAGCAACTGGGCTGATATTCTGTAACATACCCTTATTTAAGTCCTGAATGAAATTTGTAATGATTCCAAGTTGTAAGAACCAAGTTTCTGCTAAAATTAATGCCGACATCACCCAGATGCTTCTCTGGGAAATCCTGAAAAAGTGAATTTATCCTTTCCTTTGTTTTTCCATAAGTGGGATCACCAGATCCTAAAAAATTGCAAAGTAAATGTTTGTTCTAATGTTTCTTTTTCGGAGACCCCTGAAATATACAGACCAGAATAGGCAGATTGGAAAGCTTTCACCATTGTTTCCAAACTCCATAACCTGTCCTCAGTTAAAAGAAAAAGCATGACTATAGGGTCACAAAAGTCAAATATTTCACAGAATGAGTGGTTGGACTCTCTGATCTGAATCACTATCATCTGGGGAAATAAACTTCCTTTCCCTAGATTCTTCTACAGCAGTAGTGTCAACTCAAATAGAATTAAAGACCACTAAACCATATATAAGGATCCCTGCAGGCACATATTGACTTAGAAAAGCACATATCAACATTATATTTTATTATATTTTTATTGTTGAACGTTACCCAATTACATTTTAATCTGGTTCAGTCTCACTGGGAATGTTTTTGGCTGCATGTGGCCCTGGGGCAGGGTGTTTGACACCTCTGCTCTAGGGGATCATAGGACAGAGTGAAAGTTTCTTAAGGATAGAGAAATCTGGATATATTTGAAGGAATTAGAAAAGGAATCAATTCATGAGAAGTTGAACATTTTCACAAGAGAGGAAAAGAGGTGGTCAAGGAGATGGATTGACATAGGCAAGGAGAAGATCCATCTTATCTTCTGAGGGTATAGTGCATTTTTTAAAAATACACAAAGTAAATGACATTTTCATAATCATGAAGAAATTAGATCGATGTTGATGAATTACTGTAAAACCTTAGATATATAAAATTTTAAACTGGAAGGAACCTGGGGCCTCCTCCAGGCCAACTCTTACATTCTGAAGATGTCTCATTTAAGTAAAGTGATGCATCCAAGGTCACACAGTAAGGGACAGACAGAGCCAAGGACTGATCATAAGTCCGAGTATTAATCCACTGATTAAAGTGACCAAATCATCCAGATAACTATAAGATTATTAATTCATTTTGTACTCCGTTGGCAGACCAAGCATTTGGGCACTGAAAATGGACTGTTGATAACCTTGTTTGGAAGAGATCTTCAAAGGTTCTTCAGAAACCTACCACCCCCTTTAGAAATGACTGAAGTTAACCAGACAAATGGGTATCAGTCTTCTTCTCAGAGATCTCTGAGATAAGGAGTTCCTTCAATCATGTGAAAAAAAGGAAAAAAAACAGGGTTTTAGTGCAAATATGCTCAATTGGTATGAACAGAGTAACATGACAGTCAAAAGTGAGTATAATCATAAGCTGCATTGAGAGGCAAAGAATCCATTGCTGTCTGTATTTAAAACCTTTCCAGTTTTATAGAATATGCCAGCACATGCTCAACTGACATGACCTTCAAAAACTTCAGGTCACCTTTAGGCCA
Organism: Macrotis lagotis; assembly: GCF_037893015.1. Lineage (NCBI taxonomy): Eukaryota > Metazoa > Chordata > Mammalia > Peramelemorphia > Peramelidae > Macrotis > Macrotis lagotis. The sequence goes on from NC_133658.1 coordinate 82,798,685, forward strand.
TAAGATAACTTCAGAGGAGGCTAGTAGTATATAGGGACAAAGAGATATGTAGGTATAGCATTTGTTTTCCATTTTGCCAAATACTGTTTTTTTTAATTTTATTTATTTAAGGCAATGGGGTTAAGTGACTTGCCCAAGTTCACATAACTAGGCAATTATTAAGTGTCTGAGGCCAGATTTGAACTCAGGTACTCCTGACTCCAGGGCCGGTGTTCTATCCACTGTGCCACCTAACTGCCCCTGAGCCAGATACTGTTTTAAGTTCTGGAGATTCCAATACAATCAAGCTAGATAATCTCTGTCCTCAAGGAGCTTCCATTCCAAAGAGGGAAAACAAAACACACACATACACACATACATACATACATACACACAAAGAACTGGGTGGTGGTAGGGGGAGGAGGACATAAGGTGAAATCTGTGCAAGATGACATGGTGTGGAGATGGTCAGGAAATGATGTAGAAACCTGGTTCTAGATAAGATATGGAAGAAATTCCCCTGTCGGAGCTGGGGGACCTAGAGGGGATGAGTCAGAGGTTACAATTCAGAGAGATGAATATGATGTCCAGGGTGAAGAGATGATCAGGAAATAGTGGGGAGGCCTGGTTCTAGGAAAGGTGAGGCAAAAACCCATATATCAAAAGTGGGGAACTAGAGGAAGTATCCAGAATTACAGTGAAGGAATCTCATGTTGTGAAATACTACAAGAAATAGTTCATCTTTCTGTAATAATTTATAGATAAAAAATACTTTCCTTGCAATAATCCTGGATTCCTAATTCTTGGAAGTCTCACAGGGAAAGGAATAGTGGCTAGACCTCCCAATTTCATTGGCATAAAGAGCTTCCAAATGAGAAACTCTCTTAACTAGCACAAGGCAGCACCTTCTTTGTACTTTATAGTCCTAGAGAGATTATTGCTTTGCCAGTATTTCAGCAGGACCAAGTATGTAGAGAGCTGGCCTTATGGATGATAAGACCTGGAAGTTCCCATAGCATCTCTGTGTTTGTTGCTGTTATTAAACCTGTGATTTGATATCATGAATTTCAAGTAAACAAATTTTCTCTGTACCACTGCCACCATTCTTAAAATTGCAGAAAATTATTGGGGACATTAAGAAATCAGGTTCACACAACCATTATTGTTCAAAGGAAAGATTTAAGTCCAGGTTTTCATGATTCTGAGACCAGCCAACTCTATATTACAAAGGCTGCTTCTCTTGCTCTACACATCTTAAACCCTTAATAAATATTTGTCAAACTGAATTGAGCAATCTGCAAAGACCAGTACTATAAACATTCTTATCTTGTTTTTTACAAATGAACAAACCAAGGTATTCATTTACTCAGAGTCAGCCACTAAAAATGTATCAACACTGGAACTTGAGTCTCCTGACTCCAGTGACAGTGCTCTGGTTCATACTCAAGTATCCATATTTCACATTTCTAAGGATAGTGGGAACCCTAGTCACTGATTGCCATGATCTCAGATCCAATATATTTTATTGATGATCTCTAGGCATATGACTCTAGAAATGTCTTCTCAACGAATATGATTGTGAGATAAGGAATGGAGGTATGTAAGGGTGGTGACAAATTTGTGTTCCATCTCCTCCAAACTTGATTTAAAGAAACAACATCCCTGGTACAGTGGCCTAAAGACTGTTCATTTGTGTTTCACCTTAGTCTGCTTGCAAAATACAGACAGACAGGCAAATGTGAATCAGCTTGCCTTTGAAAGCATGATTCTAAGCAATTACTTGGGGAAAATCTACCTCCTCTTCTTTAACTAGACCTGTCAGAAAAAGAGCCCAACTATGGTATGCTGCCGCTACTAAAATACATGTATGCACAGGTACACTGGCCCCATCCAATTAAACAGCCAAATATTGTACATACAGAGCCTTTGCAGTCCACAGGAAGACTTATGTAAGTTCATTTTCATAGTGTGTGGTGTGGTGTATGTGTCTTTAGACTTTAACTGACAGATTCCCACAGTGAATAGACGAGGGAGTTATCAATTATATGGTTAGCCGTGTGCTGCAATTGTACGCTCGGCAGCTTTCTGACAGAAGCAGGCCGAGAGGGATGTGTGAATGTGTGGAATATCATTTGGATGTGGCGGGCCTGTTAATATTTTAGGTCTAGATCCCCAAATCTAAGAAGATATGCCCTGAAATAACGTGAGCCTTTAAGAAGGGTGCATTAATAGCTGGTGATCACTAGTCTCCTTGTGTTCAGTTCTGAAATAGATTTGATTTGCCGAATAAAAGCACTGCCGAGAGTGGGCTGAGGTTCTGAGCCAAGCTCTGCTAAGACTGGTAGACAGATTTTTGTCAGATTTGGATCCTAGCAGGGTGCTATTTTGAACATTTTTCTGGAAATGAGAAAACTATGCAGAGTAGCAAGGCTATAAAAAAAATAAAAATTAGACAGAGTTGTAAGAGCTATGGTACCCTTGGTTCTGTCTACAGCTTCATACTTATTTAGTCAACAGTTATTATCTTTGCCATTCAGGACTGCTCTGTGTATAAGAGGCATCACACCCTTCTCATGGAGCCATTTGAAGAGTTCCAAGGTCTTGGCTTCTGAAAATATCTTTCTCCCCTTTTCTACACATCCTCAATTGCTGCTTACTGCCACCTGAAATTCCACTATCTCATTCCTCCCCCTCTCCGTGGGGACTTGAAATTCCAGAAGTGATAGATTATTACTGTAGTTCTCACTAATGTATTAGCTTGGAGAAGTCACGCTTCCTCTCAAAATCTTGATGCTTAAAGGTTAAATAAGGAAAGCATTAGATTAAGGTCCCTTCAAGATTGACATTCTTTTGTTCAGTGTTAGAACCATGGTCTAAGATTCCTCTCAACTCTTTTATTCTATGTTCCAGCATTCCTTGTTCTATTGGCTAAGGTCTCAAGTTACAAGAGCTCTTCTTACAAGCTCTGAAATTCTGTATCTATTAATATAATACATGAGGGCCTTAACACCTTAGTGTAAATGAGGTTATCAGAAACTTTCCTTCCCTGAAAAGACCACAGTCTTTTCACATAGACCATTCTGTGTGTCTTAGGGAGGAGAAGAAGGAATGGAGTGAGTGGGAGCATATTTATAGGGAGATAAAAAAAGCTTTAGGAAGAAGAAACTGCTCTCAGGGTGCAGTTCACCTTCAGAGTATTGCTCTAGGGCTGATCCTTGCCCCATTAGTTGTCTCAGCTTTTGGTTTGTTTTTTAGTTATTACAAAGCAGTGGGTTTAAGTGACTTAATCAGGGTCACACAGCTAGGCAATTATGATGTGTCTGAGACCAGATTTGAACTCAGGTCCTCCTGACTCCAGGGCCGGTGCTCTATTCACTGCACCACCTAGCCACCTGTCCCAGCTTTTAACCCATTTCTTATATTCTATCCATTAGCAAGTACATATGACTATATTAACTCATTTTATCCTCACTAGTTATATGATTCCTGGACAAGTCATTTAACCTTGTTTGCCTCCATTTCCTCATATGCAAAAGAGAATGGCAAACCACTCCAGTATCTTTGACAAGAAAACCCCAAATAGGTTCATTAAGAATTGGACAAAACTGAAAAGCAAATATCCTCAAAACAACCTCGGGAGATAATGTTATAATTCTCCATTTTACAGATAAGGAAATTGAGACTGAGAGGCAAATTTAACTTTACATCAAATTGGTGTCTGAAACAGGATTTGAACTCATGCCTTCCTGACTCCAAATCTAACACTATCCTCATCCATCTAACAACCTATTTCACTGCATTGTTTTGAGGACAAGAGAAGATAACATTAAGCATGAGGTATTGCAAACCCTAAATGTATTGCCATTATTGTGGCCATTGGCCACCACCAGTTTTAAAATGAGATATATCTTTCCTGCCAAAGAGACTTTGTCCAGGTATGTCTTTGTATAGATGAAAATGGCACCAGTGGAAAGCTCTGCATATCTACCAATTTGCAGGGGCGAAGAAAGCATTTTGAAAACCACTCAGTATGACTCAGTTCCTTCCTCCCCAGCCATGGCATCTCCAAAGGTAGAGCCCTAGAAGAAAGCCCCATTTTCTTGGACACTGCCATGGGGTGATGAGCATTTGGTCCCAGACAGAAGAAACTGCTGTGACATATGCAGTAGATTTCATTGGGGGCTTAACTGGAGAGAGATATTCATTTTCTGATGATCAGGGTGGGTTTTATTCCAGAAGATGCTCTGTTCTACTATAAATGGCATATTATGTCAAAGAAGTAGAAAAGGTTTTCTCAGGAACTCTCTAGGGTGGAATCCTGGACCTATTGTGTGTTGTCCTGAATGCAGCCTGTCAACCTTGCCAGGGTAAAGAGTGGTGTCACAGCCTCATTATCCCAAATCACTTCTCATCTTTGGGATGCAGGTAGACCTCAAGCTCAAGGCTTACTTAAGAGTGGGAGTCATCATCCTGCAGTTCATAGGAAGCTAATGATTTATCTGGAACCTCCCTTCTGAACTAAAACTATTTCAGAAGGAGAGCAGAAACAACCAACAATCCAAGCCTGTTGACATTTGCATTTCTATCAGCTGCATTAGCTGGCCCCATCCACTAGGATCTTGGATACAAAGAGCTTGCCTTAGAACTGAGGGTGAAATTCAGTTGCTATGTCAGGAGGTCATGGCTAAAAGCCAAAAATGCATCAGACTGACCTTTGCCTGTCCTTGAGAGGTGGATTGTAGGGATACCTCAAGGTTAGACTCTATCCAATATGTTTCTCTAAAATACAGCATGAATGTGGGGAAAATGTCAGCTTTAAACGGGTGCACAAAGAGGAGCTTGTGAAAGGTGAAGGCTACCATTTTCTTGAGAGATAGGGAAAGGGCTGTATTTTCACATCTAAAGCCTATGTATATAATACAGACTTATTGAAAATTGCTTAACTGGAGCGGCTAGGTGGCGTAGTGGATAAAAGCACCAGCCCTGGAGTCAGGAGTACCTGGGTTCAAATCCAGTCTCAGACACTTAATTACCTAGCTGTGTGGCCTTGAGCAAGCCACTTAACCCCATTTGCCTTGCAAAATACCTAAAAAGAAATTAAAAAAAAAAAAAGAAAATTGCTTAACTGTTTTACCTAGAAATATAGGTAGCATTATATGGAAAGTCATCTGCAGCATACTTCTCTGATCTAGTTCATATGAACATACATTGCTAATGTGTGCCCATCACTTTACCCTCAATCATCTCCATAAAGACCCTGTAAAACGATCCCCATAACCTTAGACACACACACACACACACACACACACACACACACACACACAAAATGTATAGTATAAAATAAGCAAACCCTGGCAAATGTTGTTAATTTTTTTCTATAAAAACATAGTTTTAGAAAGAATAAGATAATGAGGACAGTAAGTTGCATAGAAAGCAATATAATAAACAAGGAAATAAACAACCCAACACTGTGGAAGTTCAAACCATTGGGACTTAAGTGCGAGCATGTGTCATGGCCACAACCATCCAATATGTGTCTCAGGAGATAGAACAAAAGAAGACTATGCTGGCTTTTATGATGTTTCTCCGAGGCATCATTATAATTTTCTAATGACATATAATGGATTATTGCAAAACATCATTGGTCAGGTCAATGTTATATGGGTTATTCCTGACTTGTTTTAAGTACAAAATACTTTCCTTTTTCCTTACTCTGGGACTGAAATCCCAACAACTTAGCTTTAGTTCCATTGGTCCTCATTCTCCAGTCCACCATTATTTCTACTATGATGTGTTTAGGGTTTTCAGGCTTTGAAACCAGGTAGAGAGCAACAGGAAGAGCCTAGAAGCCATGCCATATAAAAAGCACTTGAAGGAATTAGGTATGTTTATACTGGAGAAAGAAAGAAAGACTTAGGGGGATGCAGTAGCTCTCATTAAGTATATGATGGCATTAGACATATTCTACATGCCTTCAGAATATTCTGAATAACTGGAATTGGTGAGATGAGAGGCAAAATGGATAATAAACAGAATGAACATTGCATTCAGACACAGAAGCTGAATTTGAATCACATCTCTGATGTATAAGGAACTAGGAATAAGAGCCATGCCCCAGCAATAATTGATCTAAGGGTATAAATAGTCTATAACCATATAAAAATGCTCCATATCATTAATAATTAGAGAAATGCATATCAGACTCATTCTAAGGTTCCACTTACACCTATAAGGTTGACAAAGATGACTAAAAAAGAAAAAAGAAAACAACAAAGATTTGTAGTGACTTTGAGAGAGCAGCCTCATTAGGTCTGCCATGGCAAAGAGAAATTATGGAATTATGTACTAAAGAGTGCATGTCCTTTTACCCAATTTTGCCAATGCTAGGCCCATAACTTAAAGAGACTAAAGAATGAGCAGAAAGTTCCATATGTACGATAATATATATAGCAGCCCTTTTTATTCTGACAAAGAAAAATAATAAACTGGAAACTAAGGGCAGGCCCATTAATTGGAATGACTGGATATAATGTGATTTACAAATTATTTTTTTTATTTCCAAATGTTTAATGGAATATTATGATGCTATAAGAAATGTGGAGAAAAGATGTCTTCAAAGATGTAGAAAGATTCATATGAATTAATGCAGGGGAAAGCAAAGCAGGACCAGAAAAATAAGTTAATACAGTAATTTTATTAAAAAGACAATTTTGAAAGACTGAGAATTATGAATACAGAATGTTAGTAAAGAAGAATGCTTTTTTTTCCTGACTGAGAGATGATGAAATAATATGCAGAATAAGAAATGTATTTTTGATCCTGACCAATATAAGAATATATTTTTCTTTTTTTTTTTTTTAGATTTTTCAAGGCAGTGGGGTTAAGTGGCTTGCCCAAGGTCACACGGCTAGGTAATTATTAAGTGTCTGAGGCTGGATTTGAACTCAGGTACTCCTGACTCCAAGGCCAGTGCTCTATCCACTGTGCCACCTAGCCGCCCCCCAAATATATTTTTCTTGACTGTGTTTTTCTGATAGAGGGTTTCTATATTTTCTTCCTGTTTTGTTGAGGTTTTTTACTAGATATTCAGAAAAGGAGGGAAGAAAATGTTTTACAATCAAGAAAAAAAAATTGAAAAAATTCTCAGCTGTGACTTCTTATTGAGTGACCTTGAGCAAGTCACTTCATTTCCCCCAGTTTGCATTTCCTCATCTGTAAAATGAGAGGGTAGGAGTAGATGTTCTCTAAGGTTTTTTGCAGTTCTGAAGTTTCTAATGTCATGTTCCTGTGAGTTGTGGAGAGGCAGATCTTGTGTTGACATCAGGAAAACTTTCCTAACAATTAGAGGTATTCAAGAGTGGGAAGCATTGTTTGTTAGGTAGTGACCTACCCCATCACTGGAAGTTTACAATCAAAAGTTTGTTGATCACCTATTGGGGATATATAGAGGGCAGTGTTGCTCAAATATAGTGAGATTCAGTGACCATTGAGGTCTTTCCTGATTCTGAGATTCTTTCCTATGGGGGTTGGGGGGAGTGTGTGCAGAAATCAGAGACCCTGATTGTGAATATTTCTATCATTTGTCATGATTAAACCTGAAGAATTTTCAAAGAGAAAAGGGCATGGAGTCAAGAAGAGTTCAAATCTGTCCTCAAATACTTACTAGTTATGTGAAAGAAATGGCAAACCACTCCAGCATTTTTGCCAAGAAAAACTTACAGACAGTATGGTCCACTGGAGCACTCAAGGTTTCACTCACAACTGAATCAACAAATTTATAATTTGCCTGATGGCATAATACTTACTAGGAGACTTACTAATATCCTCTACCTCAGATTAGTAAATTTAAGCGAACTTGGAAATTTAACATTATCTTCACTGTGGCTTGCTTATCCAATACAGCAGTTATTGATTTTAAGCTACATGGTCATTTGACTCTGACTTGTTTATAGTATGAGCACATTTTTTCTGCTTTGTTATAGGAATAGGAAAGAGAAATATGAAAAAATTTAGAGGTTTTGTCAGGTTTTTTTTTCTTCTAAAGCAAAGGTGAGATTTTTCAACTTTATCTGAACCTCTAAAACTTCTTCGTTCTTTCCATTGTACAAGCAGATCTAGAAAGGAAGGGAAAAATGGCATTTCTGTACAGAAATATCTTTAATTTTTTTTCTCTTCCTGTGTTTGTTTTAACATGGGGTATTGCTGTAAAAGATGTTCTGAGGAATCCTAGAAAAGATATTTTCAAGGACTCCTTACGTAGCCTCATATTTCAGGTCTGCCCTGAATGGCATTGTATATCACCACACAAATGCTCATGGGGTTCTATATTCAGAAACAAGGGCAAGCTAATTTACTTTGTTGGCAATGAGAGAGTCATGGATATATTATCTCAAACACCTTGGCCTCTTGTCTTGCTTCTTTGTGACTACCACACATTCACTCACACACCTACTCTTGAGCACAAAGCCTCCCTAGTCTGTGTTTGTCTATTCTCCAGTTAATTGACTAAACCAACCTCAAAACCAACAAGTAACCTCTCAGTTGATTTCAATTCAATTTTCAGGTCATTTTTACAAAAATTTATTAAGTAAAGAGCAGTGTATTTGGCACTAAGGGAGATAAAAAATGTAGGACTCATTTCTCATCCTCATAAGGATTTGAAGCTAAAATTTTCTTTATGGATTTCATACAAATGAAGAAAGTATGTGTGGGACTGGTTAGTTCTGTCCATAGAACATGGTACTTCCTACATTTAACACTCCCTTCCACAGATCTCAACACTATTAACTGTGACTAGCCCTTTCATAAATGACTTTTCATGTGACAGGTGTGTTGGAAGCTGCAAAAAAGATCTAGACTTCATATGAGGAAAAACTTACTAATAATTAAACCTATCTAGAGATGGAATGGACTTCCTTGGGTTTGAATGGTTCCCCTAACTGGTGTCTCCAAAAAAATGTTACATGATCACTTAGAGAGAGAATTCATGTCAGACATTGGTTGGACAAGATGTTCTCTGAAGTTCTATCCAATCCTAAAATTCTTTGTTTTGTGATGGGGAAGAATGTAGGTAGGCAAGGGTAAATTCACTTCCTCATAGAAAATTCCTGTAATAACAATATTAATAATGTCATTACCAATGATAACTCCTATTTCTCTGGTGTTCTTAGGATTAGGAAATCATTTAAGAAGTACTTTCCTCAAAATAACCTGTGTGGTTCAAGTGTTTTTAGATAAGAGAGGCAAAAAAAAAAAGAGGTAAAATGATCTGCCAGTCACATTCCTAATAAAGATGAGAGCAAACTTTAAACCCTTTTGACTTTACTCAAGAATTGTTTCCATTACACTATTCTGCCTCTTATGTGCATCTAAACATACCACTGAGTCTTCTCGATTTGACTTTCTCCATCAAAGAGTCTCTTGAAATTTTTTTTCAAATTTTGAACCAGTCCTTTGACCACATCAGGATGGAAATTTCCTTCACCAATCTTAGTCAGCTTGTCTGTAACTCATAATAAAATTGCTTTGGGGTAGACACTAAGAGGTTAAGTAATTTACCATGTTCACATAGCTAGCATATCAGAGGCAAGTCTTCCCAATTCCATAACTAGTCTTCTAGCCACCACACTATCCAGTCTCTAAAAACTTTGAATCCAGCTTAAGGGAAATGCTGAGTTCTTTTGTTCAGCTCTCTACAACCAAGAGGCTTCTATAAGCTTGAGATAACATGGTCTAAGTCATCCTTATCTTGAAGGTTATAGTAAGAGAAACACACTGTTCAGAACTAGACAACTGATGGTTCTCTGCCCTGATCAAGTAACTTCTGGAGAATTGTTTTCAGTTCTTGTGACACAGTGAATAGAACATGGACCTTAAAGTTAGGAAGATGGGAGTTTGAATCTAGTCTCAGATACTTGACACTCACTAGCTGTATGACCTTGGACAAGTGACTTAACTAGGATCGCCTCCCATCCTGGTCCATCTCCAGTCATCCTAATTCATATCCTTGTCCCAGATGACTCTAGAGGGAAAAGTGAGACTGGTGACTTAGCATGGTACCTCCTCCTTCAAATCCATTTCACATGCTAACATGTGTGTTTTTTCAAAAATGAAGAACAAATCATCACCATAATATAGGAAAGTCATTAATAAGGTGGAGAGCATCCACCAGGAAATCAACCAAGATAGCCTAGGACCTCAATTTCATGATATATGAGAATCAGTAGAAAAAACTGGGAATGCTTTATCTGAAAAGGAAAAATCTAAGTAGAAGATGACTATTGTCTCCAAGTTTCTGAAAGATGTGATATTTAAAAAATGGGTTAGACATGTTCCAGTTGGCTCCAGAGAACAATAAACAAGAATCAGTAGATGAAAGTTGAAGAACCAAATATAAATTTGATGGCAGGAAAAACTGAACAGGCAGAACTATCCAAAAGTGAAACAGTCACCTTAAACGGTATTGGTATATGCCTACCAGTTGGGGATGACTGAACAAATTGTGGTGTGATTATGATGGAATACTTCTCTGCTATAAAAAATGATGAACAGGATGCTCTCAGAAAAACCTGGAAAGACTTGATGTACCTGAGCTGTGTATAAAATAATAGTAATATTGTAAGATAATCAGTTGTGAATAATAGTTTTTTCAGCAATACAGTGACACAAGACATCTTGAAAGGACTTATGATAAAAAATGCTTTCTATCCCCAGAGAAAGAACTGATGACATCTGAATACAAATTGAAGCACACCTTTTTTTTTTTAACTTTTTTTATTTTTCTTGAGGTTTCTTTTTTGGGAGGAGAGGGTAACTGTGTTTTCTTTCACAACATGACTCTTATGGAAATGTTTTACATAACTACACATTTATAACCTATATCGTATTGCTTCCTTCCTCATTAAAGAGAGGTGGGAAGGGAGGAAGGGAAAAAAAATTGGTACTTAACATTTTAAAAACAAACATTAAAAATTGATTTTACATGTAACTGGGGAAAATAAAATGTTTAATATTATTTTTTAAAGAACAAAAAAAAGAAAAAATATATAATAGTTTGCCATCACTGGAGACTGAGCAAAAAAATTACTTAACCTTATACTATGTATATGACAGGGGAGATTCTTTTTTCCTGGCTCTCACTCCTTCACATATGCCATGTCGTAATATTAGAATGTAAGCTCCTTGAAGGCAAAGACTAATGTAGTCACCTTTATATTTGTATACCCAAAATCTAGTAAAGTATTTTGCACATTTTAAGTATTTCATTTATTGCTTGTAGTTGATTGATTTAACTGTGTATTGGACCAGTGCTTCCTTATTGTTTTGTTTTGTTTGCTCCAAAAACAGAAGATCTTTCATTTTATTATAATAATATTCTTGTTCCCTAAGATTTCAATTATCACATCATCCCCTGGATTGGGAATGGAATAAGGACAGGATCCTCTTAGGAAGAAAACAGGATCTAAGCAAGCTAAACAGAGTTCAGACCAAGTTAGGAACCAGAAGGAGCACTGCAATACAAAGAGATCCAGGTTTCAAGTCTCGATACTGAGGTAATGATTTCAAACCAGTGAAGTCTTTATGGGATCAAGATATCAAAGGTAATGGCAGAACACTTGTATAGGGTAATCCAGTGCTGTGTGGTTCTCACCATATCCTGCCCTGAGGTGCCAATGTGCTCTCAGACTGGGGCTCAGACTCCCTTCTGCCCAAGCCATACCAGTGAGACTATGAACTTGAACATCACTCAGTTGGCACTCCTATCTTGTCTTGTTCAGTTGTTTCAGTAGTGTCCAGCTCTTTATGACTCTATTTGGGGTTTTCTTGACAAAGCTACTGGAGTGGTTTGCCATTTACTTCTCCAGCTCATTTTCCAAATGGGCAAACAGTATTAAGTGATTTATCCAGGGTCACACAGCTCATTAAGTGTCTGAGATCAGATTTGAACCCAGGAAGATGACCTTCCTGTCTTCAGGCTCTGCATTCTATCCATTGCAACACTTAGCCCTATCAAATCTCCTTAAATTCAAATCACACTGAGAGCCATCTATGCAACCTGACCTAAGTAAACTTTTGCTTGCCCAGAGTACCCATTATCCTGTCTGTTCTTATTAATCTCTGCTGTATTCTTACCTGCCTTTTGGTCCTGGCTGTCTAGTACAGCCTCAGTTCATTATACCCTCACCATCTAGAGCTCAAAATCTATTGACTTCATAGGGTCACAATATTATAGGTCTTAGAGCTGGAGGCAGCCATAGAGATCACATGGACTAAGGGCTCTCACCTGGAATCTATGAAGTCTTAAAAAAAAAACTCACACAATTCTGATACTGTATTTCAATACCTTTGTTTCCTTTGAAATCCTATATATTTAAATTTAAAAACCTTGATTCTGAGAAGGGGACCATAGGTTTCACCCAAAGAACCCATGACACAGAAAAAAGGATAACAACCAGGGAGGCCAACTGGAACTGGCTAGAATGTTAGATTTTTACTGTGAGCTTTTTACACCTCCGACTTCTGCAATTGCTACAAATCAGGGCTTGATTTATTGTTTTGTTTTGATTCTCCAGTCTTAAGAAGGGGATGGAGAAAATGCTAATAAAGTAGATTAGAGTCATGCATACAATTTTTATCCCCTGGAGAGTCTGTTATTAAAATGTGCTGGCACAATACTGATAACGACCCCTGATCTAGCCTAACCCCTTCATTTTAATAGATGAAGAAACTGAGGCACAGCAGAGTCATTTGCCCAAAGTCAAACTCTCCCCTATACCTTCACCTTCCTCAGATAGTATTGTCTTAGAACCATATGAGTTTCTCAATCTAAGATAGGAGGTAGCTATGAAGCATCACAGACTAAAGGAATAGGTTTAACATTCTTTGGCACTACCCTTGATTGTCCAGTGCTGAATGAACACAGCTGTTTCCAATGCAGGAAACACTAACAACAGCCAAAAGCTGTTCACAGCTATACATCCTGCAGAAGATCAAAGAGGATCAGTTCCTCCTCCCCTCAATTACTACAGCTCAAAAAAGGACATCAATAGGGTCACATGTCAGTGAGTTAAATTGGTCATTTCTTTCTTTCGTGAACACCATGCCATTTGGATACCAGTTTTCTCTAACTCTTTTCTGGACTTATAATGTGTACATTAATTTTTCCCTTTGGTTTCTGGTTCTCTTATCTTGATGATCTACCTTTCCAGATTCTGGTAGCACTCCATTTTAAAAATTCATTTTTTTATTTTAATTTTCCTTGGTCACATGTAAAAACAAGTTTTAACATTCATTTTGAGTTCCAAATTCTCTCCTTCCCACTTCAGTCCCCCTCATTGAGAAAGCAAGTAATTTGATATAGGTTAAGCATGTGTAGTCATGCAAAACATTTCCGTAATAGTCACGTTGTGAAATAAAATATAAACATAGCTCCCCCCCCCGAAAAAAAGAAATCTTAAGAAAAATAAAGTTTAAAAAATTGTTTGCTCCAATCTGTATTCAGGCATCAATTCTCTCCCTGGGGATAGATAGCATTCTTTATTATAAATCCTTCAGAGTTGTTTTGAGGTACAACATAGCTGAGAAAAGCTGTCATTCACAGCTGATCATCCAATATTGTTGTAACTTTGTGTACATATTGCACATTGCATCTGGTCATGTAAGTTTTTCCAGATTTTACTGAGAGCATCCTACTCATCATGTCTTATAGCAGAATAGCATTCCATTATAATCACATATCACAGTTTGTTCAGTCATTCCCCAAGTGATAGACGTCTCTGGGAACACTCTTGATCCAGGACCTCTGACTTGTTTCCTTGAGATAGACAAGTCTTTTATTCACATGATGCATGACTTGGTTTTGGACCTTCACTCTTCAAACTGATGCTTCTGCAGACAGTCCTACCCAAATTGGGCCATCTATACTTCAAGTATCACAGAATGTTTCACAAAGAGATGAGATCCAAGTTGGACCTGGCTGTAGACCCCCACTGAATATACTCAGAGGTATGGTAATTGTGGAATTATCAAGTCATGAGAAATAAGTGATTTAGATGCAGGGGGTCAAATCTGCCAGATACTCTCTTCCTCTTCCTTCTCTGTTTATTTGTTCTATGGCTTACTAGACTAAATGTCAATAATGCCTTGTATCTACTGTTGCTTCATACCTCTTACAAAGAACTGGAACAGTTAATGAACATAGGAAGGAATAACTTGTCAGAGACACAAATGTCACATGAAAGAAGAAGAGTAAGTCTCAAAAGGGACTTGTCTGGGTGGAGGAAACCTGGGAATGACAGTTTGTATTTGTCCTCTTATTAAGGGACTGGAGGACCTATCCTACCACTGTACAAAAGAGGAAAAAAGAGGAGGCAATGACAAATTTGTGACTTTACATTTTGCAGCCAGGAGTAATCTTGCCAAATCCTTCAAATCAAAGTTCCTGATTTCAAATGCCATGTGCCATATTTACATACTTTACTATATCTGTGACTACAGTCACAACCCATTCAGTTCTCATCCCCATTTGTAAAATGAAGGGACTAGATTTCTGAGATTCTTCTAGTTTAGACCCCTGAACCTGTAAGTCTGGTGTGTGTTCTCTCAGTGGTCACCAGGCCAGCAGGGAGAACATCCAGCTCTGTTTCTTTGACTTCTGTTTTTGACTATCATTATCAGCTGCTGAGGAATGGACTTCTCCTAATGAGAAATTCTGATTTCTCTTACACTTGGAGTGTAAGAGGGTAACAGAGTGAAGACTGCCATCACTTTTTTTTTTTTATAAACTGGGACTTAGAGATATCCAATGAACTTTCTCCATGGCTTTATAGTCAGTATTGGATATAGGATTTGAATGAATCTGGAGTTCAGGTTTCTTTCCACCACACAGATCTCAGGGCTGATCTTCAGATTTATCATATCATTCCTCCAATCATTTCTGCTTTGCCCTATGATTATTTCTAAAACTGATCTTGATACTGAATGACTGAGTGAACCAAGTGATCAGCAACCTCCTTTTTTGACCTTTTAGCCAAAGACTTAGAATGAATGAATTGATCATTAATTTTCAAATAATCAATGAGTGTATATGTGAGTAAATGAAAAAACATCTATTAAGTACTCTGTCAAACACCATGCTAGTTCCTAGGGATACAAAGGGGGAAATATATATTTCATATAAATAAATATATATATATGTATATATGAAAATTCAGCTTCAACCCAGTTGGAAAGGTCCAGAAACCCTAAGTCTCAGCAATAAGGTAGATGCTAAGGCCCAGGAGGACTCCTTAGAGTCCATTGGCAGATTAGTTGACTTTGCCTGGGAAGCTGGGTAACCTATCAGTAGAGTAGATGATAAGATCTGGAGTTACTTCACATTACTAGCATAATTCTAATTGACAGATCTTAGCTCATTGAAGCTGTCATATCTACTCTGCAGACTGGCCCACAATCATTTGAAAGTGGGAAGGGGACTTGAGACCCTAAGTGAAGCAGGGATTCTAGGTTCTTTGTTGCAGTGGTAGGGATGGGGGTTAAGTGTTATGTTTAGCCAGAAGTGGGAAAGGGGAGAGGGCAGTGTAAGAAGGTTGAAGGAGAAGGGGGTTCTTCTGGTGGCCCAGCCACCCAAAAATGGAGTCTAAACAGACTGGGTATGGGGAAGTAAAGAGAGAAAGGAGAAGGTGTCTGTTCCCATCCATTGCTGGGATACATTCTACTTTAGTATCATCTGGGGTTGTTCAAGTGTTTCAGGCCCTTCTTGCCCCTTACAAACCAGTTGTTATAGATCATAGCAAGCTTTTTTTTTGAATGGTTGCTCCATCTTCCTCATTGTACTTTGCACTGAGAGACATAGAGATAGAGAAGACATCTTCCTTTATTCAAAGAACTCACAGTCTGCTGTATAATTTCTTGTAGATTAATTTGCCTGTCAATATGTTTAAACATATCTGGATACACAGGTTAACCGTTCTTGAGAAAAATCACACTAATTTAAAACCACATTATTTTCAAGTAGTAGGTTTCATTTTTTTCTGTAAATGCACCATCCAGTATCTTCATTGACATGTAATTATATGCAAATTGATAAGATACATTACAGGTTAGATTTTGTGTATCAATGGATACACATTTATGCTCTCAATTGTTCATACTCTCTGTTTTAAAAATAATTTGTATTTCTCCATACCTATATGGAAGCTCCCTGAGGGCAAGAAACTGCCTGTTACTTTTTCTTTTTTGGTCTTTGCATTCCTATTGTCTTGTCTTCTCTAGATTAATACTTAATAAATGTTTAATAAATTTAAATTTTGATATCTATATACTTAAGTAGATCCTATTTCTCTTTACATCACACATAGAACCTTATTCTCCCCCCATAATATAGAATTAATTTTTTAAAAAATATCTAATCACCTTATTTTCTTGATGAGGAAACTGAGGTCTCAAAGAAGTGTAGTGACTTGTCCATGATCACAGGACAACAGAGGCAGAGATTTACATCTTATTGGATATTAGACCTGAAGAGTATCAGAGAAAGTACAAAGACATTGTTCATCTGAATACATCTCCCTTGTGCTACAAGTTAAAAATGACTTGTCATAGGTCACACAGCTGGCCAGGTCTGGTCTCGAACCCTGGCCTCCTTCTGCAGCCCGTTCATTTTCCAGAACACTCCACTGCCTCTTTTATGTCTTTTTCTGTCAGAATGAAAGGTATTATTAACACCACTGGGCCATGTCTTGCCATTGTTCTGACCTTAAGAATGTTATGGAGGGAGGGCCATGGTAGCCTGGAGCCTTCGCAGGGAGTGAGCACAGCAGAGAGATTACCTCATAAAAGTGGTTTGTAAGGGGGCATGATAAAGCAGGCCTGGGCCCATGTTCGCCAGCAGGGAAAAGGTCCTCTCAGCATTCTTTGAGGTGTATAAATAGCCTGAGGCGTCATTGAATGCGAAGATGGTTTTCTCCCCAAACCTTCTAAGGAAGCAATCGGGATTTAACTACCTGCAAATTTCCAATTTTTTTTTTTCCTGTTTATGAAGACTTTTTTTTTAACCTCAGTTAGGCACGCATCTTGAAAAAAAAATAATAATTCAATGAATTCCTCTCTTTCCAATGAGGAAAACTGGACTATTTATGCCATATTTTATGCTTTTTTCATATATAATTTTTCATATAAATGCACATTTTCCCCTTCTTTCGGGACGGAAATTTGACTTTTGTGGGAATGTGATGTGTGTTTAAATTACCAATTTCATAAGCAATATGTCTGATAATTGCGGGGAGATACTGAAGTTAACTTGTAGCAATGACTTTACGTGACAAAGAAAAATCAGTTTGTTTGCAGTAAGCAGAGGATAACGGGGCTGAAACTTTGCAGTCTGGGGGGGAGGGGAGACCCTGAAAATTGCTTTTTATAATTAAAAAGGGAATCTCGGATGTTTTATATCTTGAATATTTACAATAAAACCTTTAAGTGCTTGTCAAGAGGGTAATGTGTCATTAACGGCAGCCTTTGCCTCTCTTCTCCTCTCGGACATGACAGTGCAGGAGGATAAGGAAAGAGTAATTATAGTTCAGCAGGGCTGCCAGGTGTGATAAATGACTAATCAGCGCCCAGGAGCCTCGGTCCTCAAAGGAGGACTATTACAGTGTTATCAGCTGCAGGCCCGGCTGTACGCGCGGCTGCAGCCCAGACAGGCACAGGGACGGCCACAGGGCCCTGGTCCCTGCCTGCCGCTTGGCCTGCCCAGCCTGGGAGACCTTCGTGGATGCTTGGTTTTGTCACTGGCTTCTTTGTGAGCCTGCCAGGGCTGCAGAGAAAACACTGTGTTTCCAGCAGCTGCCGTCCCCTAATATTTATATAACACATTTCCAGGTCTTGCTTGTTTGGGGGAGCTATGCTCAGGGCTGGCTGGAGGGTGGGCTTGGGAGCCCTGAGGAGCAGGAGGAGTAGAGAGGAAGGTTTGCTCTTCTGTCAAGGTCTTAAGCTTCCTTTTCTTCACTCTCCGGTTGTATGAGTCTCTCTCTATCTCTTTTTTTTTGGGTGGGGGGTGTCTGCCACTTTGGTTGTTCACCACCCCACAGGAATAGCCAGGATAATACATTCCCACCGCCACAAGCTTCCTGACATAGAACCTAAGTTCCAAATATCCTAGAATATTCCCTAGGGGTGGTGGGGAGGGAGGAGGGGGAACAGTCCTAGGCTTTCACCAACACTAGCCTCCACAGGCCTCCATTCCTTTGGAAACAATTCATTCATCTGTCAGGTCCTGGAAATGTTACTGATCAACATTGGATAGACGGCCTGAGTAAAATTAATCAAAACCTCATTCATATAATGAGTGATCCATTGATTCTTCCCCTGCATCCCTCCCCTCGACCAGCTCTAAGTGACGGTTTGGGAATAGTAATACCATTTGAAAATAATCGTGCAAAACACACCTCAAGAAACAGGCGTTATTGGTGTGAGGAGATCTGTCTGTTGTGAAGAAGGACAGAGCAGGACTTTTTAAAAAATGGCAGGCCTACATTTTTTGCTGCAAAGGTTATTTTTACAATACTTGCATTTTTATCGGTTGACGTATTTTAACAGAAGCCTTGACTAGAGTCACAAAAATTATTACTCTGGTGCCGAGCTACTTATCTGACAAATGCAATGCGAATAGTCTTGTTCTTATCCAGGAGATCAGATTTCAAAAATGAACGCGAGGAATGAGGCGTTGCTTTGTGAACAGATAACCTTGCAGGCATGAACTCCCAAACCTGAATAAAAGGATGTCTCTATGAAATAATCGGTGCGTAAGCCCAATCAGGTCACACTGTAATAGGCAGCGGGGGGTGGAATCAAAAGGGGGAAAAACTCATTCCATCACAGTTAATGGTAAGGAAAGAAGGAAGGACTTTCTTTGGAGCGGAGCTGTGGCGACAAAGACCAGGGTTTCACCGTGTCATGCACCATTTGCCGGGGCACTAGCGCTCTTTTCAAGAGCTGTGAAGCCATTATTGTAATGTGGAAAAGGTAGAAAGAAATACTCCCTTCCTGGTCACTGGAAGGACAAATGAGGTGCCGTGTGTTTTTTTTTTTCCTTTTCTTTCTTTTGTGCACTCTGTGTTTGGTTCAAAGACCTTTTCCCACTCCCTCTAGTAGCACTTCACTCACATGCCCAAGAGTGAGCACAGGCACCCTTAGAAACAGCCCTTTCTGGCATCATTTATTATCTTGTTTGATTGTACTACTTCAGAGAGAGATCAACAGTGATCTCTCCTGTGAAGAATAAGAGTGAATGCCTTCAATACAGGCTCAACAGTGAGTGTACCACTTCTGGAGTCTGTTAACCCGAGTTCAAATTTGGGCTCCATTAAATCTTTGGATTAAAACATTTTCTCTCTCTAGACCTCAGTCTCCTCATCTGCAAAATGGCAATGGATGATATGATCTCCAAGGTCCCTTCTGGTTCAAATCACATGATCTCTTATTCTCTGAGACTCACAGGTCTCAGAGGACATTCCCCTTTATTATTAATCAAAGCCAGTTGAATAAATGTTTGATGGACCTGTTTGGACCCATGTGGTCACTTGACATCTCTGGTCAGTAAAGGACCATTCCCTATTGGTTCATGAACCATGTACTAAGGGGAGTGAGTGAAAAGAACCTATGGGTTTGTTTTTTTGTGTTGGTTTTTTTTTATATTAAAGGGGGGAGGGGTTTGTGCACAGCTGGAATAAAGAAATGCTCCTTAGCAGGGCTGATTTGCAAACCAAGTACTTTGTAAATTATGGGGCCTGAGTTATAACTTGGAGGCTGATTAAAATGGGTTTTTCTTCTAAATGAAAGATAAATATGGATGCCACTGTCTTTCACAAAATGATTTCAAAACAGGCTTGTTCTTATATGCTTTATGGGAACAGCAAGATTACATATACAGCCGGCAGCTGATTCTCAAGACTGCTAAAGTGTGAAGAACAGGAGTGACATTCTAGTCTTCAATAAATCACTATAAAAATGTTTATGAACCCTGCAATTTACTGTCTTTTAAATGCAAATTGAAAGGGGCATCATTGCAAGTGTAAAGGAGACCCGCGGTGGCCTAGAGGAATTATAAAATGTTGCAATAGGCTTTGGAAATTGTGTGATCTTAAATGGGACCATTTCAAAATGATTTTACATTTGTACGCCTCTGACAGTCTTGTTCATTTAGTAACAAGATTTCTGTGAACTGCAGTAGGGTGGTGGCAAGTGTTGTGCTTGTGGCCCAGTAGCTCCCAAGGTGCAGTGACATTTCTGTTTCTCAGGCAGAAGGTCTTCTTCCAAATAGAGATAGCAAAAGTTGATTTGGCAAATGAAAGTCAAAATAGCTATTTCATGCAATTGGAGGGGCTTTTTAAATGGAAGAATTACTGCTCTGTAAGAAGAATAGCAATTTAACAATTAGCACGAACACTTAGGTAGACATAATCCCCAAAAGACTAGGTTTCCCCAACATCATACACACATATGGGGGATCGACGCTTTGAATACATCAGACAAATAAGACCTCCTTTCCCCTTCAGCCCAGTGGATTTTTCCCCCTCCAATTAAAATGTCTTTTCTCACAGTTGTGTCATCATGCAAATATCTTCCCACATTGCAAGAATCAGATCGATTCTCCATAAATAATGTGGAGAAAGGAGGAGACAAAAGAGGGTGACAGTTACCATCAGTTTTTTTTTTGAAAGAATAAAAATGAATATGTACATTCTGGGCAAGTTCAGCCTTTGTTGCTCTCAAAAATTAGGATCAGACCATCTGAGAAGTGGCTTCAGAATCAGCAGCCAGATAACCTAGAGACTCAGCTCTGCTGCTTTGCCTCCAATTCATTTCCAATACACTTTAATTCAATTCAAAAAGCTTTTATTCTGTTTTAATTTGTATTCTAGACAATGTGCTATGACCAAAGACCAAACAGTCTTTATTAAATTCCACATTTAGATTTTTTACCTTATGGACATCTTATGGCTTCATCACCATCCATGGATCATATAATCATAGGTTTCATAACCAAAAGGTCCCTTAGATATCATCTAGTTATTTTGTAGAGAAGGAAATAGAGAACCAGAGAGGGGCAGGGACTTTCCCAAGGTCATACAGCTAGTGAACAACAGAAGTAGATTTTTCTTTTGTGACTTCACCCCAAATGTATCTCTGGGATAATGACTCTTCACCAAATATTCATTTCTTGGGTATTTCTGCTCAATCTCTCAGGGATGAATGAACATCTATTGTTTTAAAAGCATTAGAATCACTGATTTCCTTCAAAAAGAATTGGTGAGCAGAACCTGTAAAACTTTTTTCTCCTTCGTGAAAAAGGGAGAAAACATAACTTGTACAAAAATATTCATAGCAGCTCTTTTTGTGGTAGCAAAGAATCGGAAATTGAGTGAATTTTCATCAATTAGGAATGGCTAAACAAATTGTGGTATATGTACATTATGGAACACTATTGTTCATTAGAAACCAGGAGGGATGGGAATTCAGAGAAGACTGGAGGGATTTGCATGAACTGATGCTGAGTGACATGAGCAGAACCAGAACAAGGTTGTACACCCTAACAGCAACATGGGGGTGATGATCAACCTTAATGGACTTGCTCATTTTATAAGTGCAACAATGAGGGACAATTTTGGGGTATCTGAGAGGAGAATACCATCTGTATCCAGAGAAAGAATTGTGGAGTTTGAACAAAGACTAATACTTTTAATTTAAAAACAAAAATGTTATCTTATTATGGAATCTTGCTATCTCTTATATTTTTTTCTTAAGGATATGATTTCTCTCTCAACACATTCAATTTAGATCAATGTATAGCATGGAAATAATGTAAAGACTAACAGACTGCCTTCTGTGGGGGGGGTAGGAGGAGGGAAGTGAGATATGGGAAAAAATTGTAAAATCCAAAAATAAATAAATAAATAAATTTAAAATAACAAGAAAAAAAAGAAAAAAGAAAAAAAACTTTTTTCTCCTGAATGGCTGGGGATCTAAGCAGTCAGATTCCAAAGCCAGTAAACCAATCTGCTTTTTCAGTTCCTTCCATAGCATATATGCAAGTATGTCTAGGAGTTTGAAGGGGAAGAAAAGATTTCCCTTTACTCTCAGTCCAAACTGCAGGGTGGGGAGAGAGATAGTTTTCCTAAGAAAATAGCATAACCTAACATTTTTTTGTTGTAATGCCATAGGCAGAGATCTCAGTATCTGAGACAGTGTACCTTTTATGTATATAGATATTCCCAGAGTTCTCTTTTTGGATTTGTTTTCCCCCTCTAGACAACTTGAGGGTATTCAGGAAGATTGTGAAAAAGGGTTTCCTTGAATCCTGCATGATCCTCTTTGCTCCAGATCCCCTTACCCAAGTGCAGGACCCTTTCTAAGTTATGTGATGTCTTAGAAGATCTGTGCATGTTCTTGGCTTTGTATCTGAGTATCCTTGACTGGAGAATAGCATGTGTCTTCTCTTGCTGCATTCCTGCTTTGGCACATCTCTTCCACAAAGTCTGTGGATTCCATTGGTAGAATTCTTTTATCTGAAAGGCAGCCTGCTTTGGGGTGAATTGGTACCACCATTCCAGATGTTTCCCCAGAAGGAAATGTTGAAGCTGGGATTGGGGAGGATGGCAATTTTAAGGTCACCTGACTCTGGAATGGTTTGGAATGGAGACCGGAATAGATTTGCCATGCCGATTTCACACTGCCTTCCTGGGAGTTTGGAAATGTTTTATAGCCTCATGCCTTGGCCCCCACTATTCATGAAAAAGGAAGCAGTATGTGAGTGAAAAGGATCAGGTTCAGTCTGGTGCTCTCCACACCCTTCTCTCGGAAGGCAGAAGGCAAGTTAAGCAGGATTTGCTGAGCCCCATATACCTGGAAATAGGTCGGACTCAGTAACATACTTATTCCTGAGGCATTCTGAAGCTTACAGGAGTTTATTCTCATGCCTTCTGTAAGGGGGGATGGTATGATCATTATTTTTCACACAGGTAATGTCCAGAGTTTCACAGATCATAATCGTGACAGCCAGGACCTGAACCCAGGTTCACTAACGGCACTGGAGGCAGAGAATCTATCTACCTTCAAACCTGGGTACCACTCTTATTCCTAGCTTATTCCTAGCTTAACCTTGGACATTTCCCTCTAGGTCTCAGTTTTCTCATCAATCAAATGAGGAGGTGGAATGACATCAAAGACCCCTTCCTGTGTGGGCATTCTGGGATTATAAAATCCTATGCATGCCACCCCATGATTTTTAGTCTTTTTTGAAGAGAAGATTTAGATGGACGCAGATGTGCCAGCAAAGATAGCCTCCTCTTTATTCTGCGTGTTTGCTGTGCCCAGAAAATGTTTAGTCTCTGAGTGGCTTCATTCTGCCACTCAGCAGACTCGGCTGAATTCCCTGCCTCGTTCCTCCCACTCTCTACAACTAAACTCCCATCTCCCTCATGCATACATACCTCACCCATGTCAGGTTCTCTTGGCACAGAGAGGTACTTATTTTAATATTTTATATAATATTGAGAGTTTTATTCCATGCAGATCTGTCATTTCTTGACATCATAAGAGGACTGAACTGCTGCTATACACCCAAATGGGCAGTCTCACATTCTCCAAACGGTTTAATCATTATTTCTCTGAAGCTTATTATTACTTTTATGTCTAGGTATTTATGTGTAGTTAACAGTTCATGGCAGGTCAATGCAGAGCTGGCTTGCCATAGTGCTTAGGCACCTGGAGACCAGGGAGTTCTCTCTTTTTAAAGGAATGTTAGATAATAACTTGGAGTGGAACAAAGGGGCTTCTTCTTCAGGTACAGATTCCATCATCATGATCCCTGACGGCTCTTCTAGCTCTGAGATTCTACGATCTTATGACCTGCAGGTATACTTACTAGTCTAACCTTCCAGAAGAGAATTTTTTTTTAAAATTTTATCACAATTCTGAATTTTGATCAACTTCATGGTCTGACAGTTCCCACCAGTCATGGATATCCTGAATGTCACTAATCTATCACCACTAGAAGGGAGACATCTAATTGGTGATGTTCATGATATTTATTGATATTCAAATGGACCCAAAATAACTTTGATGTTGTAACTCCTTCTATAGCATAGCTTCTCATCCTTCTTTTCACAACTTTCCATAAATTTTTTAGAGTATATTGGTTCATCTTGCTAGAGATCATTCTCTAATGATTTAATGTTTTATGGTTGCAGGTATATACTCCTCCTTCCCACACAACTCCCCCTCCCCCCTACTCACTGCTCCCCCCCCCCTCCCCGGCTTTCAACAGTCTATTATCTTCTGTTCTCACAGTATTACTACTCCACTTCCACAGCAGACCACATTTCTTGGCTTCACATGCCCCTGATGCTGTCTTTTATTTTACTTCTGGCTCTGCTCTATTGAACGAACATATGGTATTCCTTCTGGTGCTAGTTGCTGCAGAAATTGTATTGAGAGACAATGTGGCATAGTGGAAAGAGACCTGGATTTGGACCAGAAGGCCCAAGTTCACATTCAATAACTAACTGGCTATATGACTTTGGACTAGTCACTTCTCTGACCTCCATGCCATCATCTATAATGTGGGAATATTAATAGTTTTACTATCTATTTCAGTGAAGAGATCTGAAGAGGCTATTATGAGATAATGAGTATGAAAGTAACTTTGTAGTTATAAAAACATAATCTAAGTATGAGTTAGTTCTTGCCTTTAATAGGCAGAACCTCATGAGGTTTGTGAGTTGAAAATTTATTTTCCATTGTCTATAAGCTCTTGCTTTCTTGACAAAGTTCTCAAGCTATTTAGAATAGTGCCATCAGATATTGTTTTAAAAGAGAATATCAGCTATGTTTCTTAATACTTGTGTGATCTTAAGAAAGTCCTTTCTACCTCTCTGGAGACCCATTTTATTTTTCTGTAAATTTACAAATTTGGACCAGGTGATCGCTAAGGTTCCTTCCTCAGCTCTAAATCTAAGATATTATAATTTATTGAGGACAGAAGACGATATGGTCCCTGGCCTCGAGAAACTCACAGTCTGATTATTCTCTGTGTTTTGCTCTTAATTCTCCCCCTCATCACCCCCTATGAGAAAACCCTGTCCCCTCTCTCAACAAAACACGCCGAAGGCCACACACTCCTCCACTCCCCACACTCAGGGGAGCATCCCAGGCCTAATATTTCTTTCAGAGTCGTCGGCAAGTTTCCTCAGGTGGTGCCACAGATTTGCAGCAAAACCCAGCAGGTCTCCTACATGTGCCGGGAAGCCCTATCTCTAGTGCCAAGCAGAATTTGTACGTGCGGCTTCTGTTTAAAGCAATTATAGTTTGTACAATACACAGTAGAGAAATTAAGGCAAAGTACACTCTGGCCTCGGGGAGTATTCTAACTGTTGGATTTATTTTAAACAAGTTTTGCCTCTCATACAGTAAGCTTTCTTCAATACATCACTTCTACAATAAACTATGGTATATTACACAGAAGAAAAAGGAGAGGGAGGGAGGGGAGGGAGGGAGGGAGAGAGAGAGAGAGGGAGGGAGGGAGGGAGAGAGAGAGAGAGAGAGAGAGAGAGAGAGAGAGAGATCAAATAGAAACCAGCAACAGAAGGGTTGTCGACTGGAGCAGGGAAATATATTTGTGTGCTCTGAGGATGACTCTTAAACACTCAGCTCTTTGGAATCGTCACAAATAAGAAGCTACTCTCTGGTCTTACCCTAATGTCTTCACTGCAGTAACCCACTTATGTAATAAACTGCAGCATCGTCATAGTGGGGTTAAGAACAGGAGCAATCCATCTAAAAAAACAGATCCCCAGCTTCCTGAAATGATCTTGGAATAAGGGGGAATAGGGAGACACCATCAAGTACATTCAACAGAGAGCCAGTCCCTAGATTCAATAATCTCTAAGGTTCTTTCTAGAACTAAATCTTATATTCAAAGACCAAAAATGAGAGATTTCATTAAAGATAAGAAACTGTTTAATGGAAAGTGCCAGACTTCAAGTCAGAGATTCATGAACTGGTTCTAACCTTGTCACTGAACTAGTGTGAGCTTAGCTTCAACGTCTCAGTTTTCCTATCTGTAAATTGGGGAAAACTTGCAGGCTGACCTTCACAAGGTCATTATGGAAAAAAATGCTATGTAATACCCAAAACACTATGGGAAGCATAAGTTGTTGTTGATGTTATTATCTATTATTTTATATGGTTTTCTGAGAATCACATGAGGTAATGTATATGGAGTACTACAGAAACAGAACCACAAAAATCATATAATAACAGAACTAGCAGGAGAAAAGCTAGTGTAGTCCTCCCATTTTGCAAATGATCTGATTCTCAGAGAAGTCAAGTAACATAGATGGAGGCAGCTAGATGGCACAATGAATAGAACACTGGCCCTGAAGTCAGGAGGACCTGGGTTCAAATAAGGCCTTAATACTTACTTGCCTAGCTGTGTGACCTTGGGTAAGTCACTTGACTGCATTGCCTTGCAAAAATCCAAAAACAAAGGCAAAAAACCAAAAAATAACATGATATCACATCACATGGATGCTAACCAGTTGGCAAAATATGGGACTAAAACCCAGGTCTACTGCCTCCCCATCCAAAGTTTTCACCACTGAAACCTACTGTGTATGCTTCTTGTTATTACTGATAGGAATAAAAATAATGAATTCATCAGGAAGTATATTTGAGAAGAGTTAGCAAACCCCCAAATGGATCCATGAGGAGTCAGCCTCACTGTCTATAGCTTTAAATAATAATTTGAGAAATAAGTTTGTAATGAAATGAACCAAATGAATCTGTCTCCTCTCCTTTGTGCTGGAAAGAATTATTGCTTGATTTCAAAATCCATGCTTTTTAAGGAAGAAAATTTATAGCATTTTAACAATCACTTAAAAACATCCTAGCCGATGTACACTGAGTTATATTCAGCCACGTATGTGACATGGTAGTACAGGCTGTGCTTAAGAATATTCACAGTTCATCACTTCTGGTATGATTGCTGTGGATGCCCCTAATGTTGAATTGTTTCATTTAGAATTGAGAAGACAATATGCTATCATTCCCATGTTTAGGATTCTTATATGCTCTCGATGCTCAGTAAGCTTAGATCATTCATAATGTGCATGCAGGACTTTAGTTCTTTTTAAAAAAACCCTCTGGTTTCATCAGTGTGACTACTCCATCCACTAACACAAATGCAGCCCCTCTATACCTTAGTAAACAGTATTCATGAGAAACTGTTACCAAAAATCCCATCTCCTTTTTCCTGTCCTATAGTAATAAGCTGCTCTGTACTTTATTAGTCCGAGAGGACAGTCAAAAAGTCCACTGACAACCTCAAATTGAACCATTTTTATCTCCATGACACTTACCAAAGATTATGTTCTCTTGGAATGACCTTTGAAGGACCCAAATTTCCTCCATGACACAAAGGAACTTTTAAGGAAGACTTCATTGAATAAATGTGAAAAAATGTACTGACAGTGAATAAAAATAGACTTTAGAGTCATATTCACTCATTAATGGAGTATCAGGAATGACCTTAATGAAGGTGGGCTATATCATAGCTTAAAAACAGAGATTTGAACAAAACTGGAATGCTTTGGCTGGTCCAAGTTGATCCCATCAATGTCATAGCCCCCATGCAGTATTATTGGTATGCATTCATTCATTCCTTGATCCGTATATTAAACAAATGTTTATTGAGTAGGTTGTGCTTAGTCTATGTCAAATACTGGGGATACAAAGACAAGAATTACATTGAAGTGCCTACCCTCAAGGAACTTAGATTCAATCAACTTAGGGGATATTACATATTCATAGATAAGAAAAAAGCCATCTATTAAATGGTTTAATAGGATTAAATCTTTAAATCTGAAAAGGATTGTAGAGACTTACACATCTTCTCCCTACAAATTCCAGTTCTCTTTCCAAAACACCATGAAGTCAAACTGACTTAAGAGAGAGAGAAAGAAGGGATGTAGGTCAGTCTTGGAAGTTCTAAAGAAAACTAAACATTCTGTGAGTCAATAGAAAGGAAGGAGTGCATTCCAGACTTAAGAACCCACTCCTACAAAGTAATGAAGCCTGAAGAAGGAGTCTTGTGTAT
This sequence comes from Macrotis lagotis, assembly GCF_037893015.1. NCBI lineage: Eukaryota > Metazoa > Chordata > Mammalia > Peramelemorphia > Peramelidae > Macrotis > Macrotis lagotis. Next base: position 82,826,814 of record NC_133658.1, read on the forward strand.
TTTGAATAGTGAGGAAATTAAAGGAGAGAAATGTGAAATGAGAGACATTTGCTATATCCCCACTATGTAAAATGAATTGTTTCAGAGCTTGAGAGATGCAAAGGTTATTAAACATAGTGCCTGCCCTCTTGGAGCTTAAGGCTGGAAGAGGAGAAAGTACATAGATGCAGATATCCACAGGATTAAGAGAAAGGTGTTCAAAGTACCAGGTGAAGTCTGAGGAAGCACAGCTCATTTATACCAGCATGGATCACGGGGAAGGTTTGATGGAGGAGGTGCCATTTGAGGTGGGTCTCAAAGGATGGGGAAGCTGCCAATAGGCAGAGAAGAGACTGTAGCTTCTGAATTGTTAGACAGATCTCACATCAGGATTCTTTCTCTGTTTTTATAGCTTTCCATCTGCCCCAGAAGTAGGTGGTGGTAGAAGGAGGCTGTGGAGGAAGGCAGGGAGTGTTAACGTTGGCTGAGGCCTCTCACACTCCACTGGTTTGCATTAGGTTCTTGGCACTGGGGGGGAGGAGGACGTTTGACTGTGGAAACTGGTTAGCCCACAGTCTCTCTGGAGGCCCTCCCTGTCTGTGTATTTGCCTGCCCTCTAAAAATCCTTGAGAACATCATTCATTTGGTGTGCCTCGGCTTCTGTTTGTCCTGGTACAAGATGAGGGCCTCATCCATCTTGGACTCTTGAGTGTGTATAGGAGATGCTTGGAAGTGCAGCTGTGTGTGTGTGCTTTCATTTTATATTTGGTCTCAAATTAGAGCCTTTCTCTATCTGAGGTAATAAAAGGGCTCCACAGGGCTTACATTTTCCTTAGCTCCCATTATGCACGGCCACCTTAGCAAATTTTTATTTGTAATTGTCATTTGCTTAATTCTATAACTTGATCTCAACCTTTATATTTCAGTAAAGACTCGTTTTCCCTTCAAATTAGTTTAAGAATAAGGCTGGAAAAAAATAGGGCATCAGGATCTTTGTATTATAATTCAGTCCAATAGGAAGCAAATGGATGCCCAGAGAAGCCTAGCTAGCTTCTTATGGGAGGACTAACTTATAGTTAGAGACTTTGCCAAAAGAATTACCTTGTTCATGGACTGCAATCCTTAGAGTCACAAAAATAGAACCGTAACTGAGAAGGGACCTTTAGAAAATGAGGAACTGAGAAAATAATTAACCACATGAATAACTAATTCATTTAAAACATTTCTTTGATAGACTGTGAATGTTCTTGATTAATTTAGTTTAGTCCAGACCCTTAGGCCTAGTGTTCCTGCAACGAGGTGCCTTTTGATAAAATAAAGGTGAAGGTAGGCATGGTGACACAGTGTCCCCGCTGCTGGGGGAAGACCGAAGCTGGTTGATGACTTGAGGTCTAGGCACTCCTGAGCCACAGTAGACCTCAGGTCACATCAGAAATGGAGCAGTTCCAAGCTGCTATGCAAATCAGCAGCAGGGGTCAGATCCTGGGATGGCTGCAGCACTTGGCAAAACAGGGAGAATAGAAGGAAAGGAAGGAAGGAAGGAAGGAAAAAAGAAAGGAAAGGAGGAGGGAAGCAAGGAAATACTATCGGTATCATTGCTTGGCATTTAAGTAATAATGTATGTCCTTCAAAGCACAGTTTATTTAACAAAAAGTGCCTATGATATATATATATATATATATATATATATATATATATATATATATATATATATATATGACACTGCTTGATGTGGGGAATAAAAACAATAGGCAATATTGCCTTGTGAGCTCAGTAGCATATATATCTTTCATTAGGATTGAACTGTCCCTTCTGAGCTCATCTGTAAAATGGGAGATTGGAATCAATAGCCCCACAAGTCCATTCCTGGGTATCCTGAGGGCCCTTTCAGTTCTACAGTTCTTGTCCTAAGGCCCTTGAAGCTCCGACATTCCAAGTTCTAAGGCTTTCCAATTCTAACAGTCTTCACTCTAAGATTCTTGTTCTAAGGTTCCCCCCAGTCCTGACAATACTATATTCTGGGATCTCTTTCAGCTTTAGCATTCTGTGTTCTAAATTACAGCTGAACAGTTAATGAATCCTTAAATTTGTGTGTCTAAACTATAATCAATGATAAAGCTCCACAACCTACAGAAATCACATATGGGGATATTGTTCCTTCCTGGGGGGGGGGGGGGTGAAGGGAATGAACATTTTTTAAGCCCCTAACTCATTCCAGCACTATGACAAATGATCTTCACAGTAATCCTGGGAGGTAGATACTATTATCCCCACTTTACATTTGAAGAAACTGAGGCAGAAGAGAATAAGTGACTCACTCAGCCAGGGTATTACACAGCTAAGTAGTATCTGAATCTGAATTTGAAGCTGGGTCTTCCTGACTCCAAACCCACCCAACATTCTCTCTACTGTATCACCTAGTTGCCTCAAGGAGCATAGGTTTTTCAGTATTCTAAATTATTTTTAACACCATCTTAGAAAAGTCCCAGTTTATTTGGATATGCAGAGATCTCACAGGGCTTTTGTGAGAAAAGTTCATTGTAAATTTTATAGAAATGAGGGCCACTATCTCCAGTCTGCTCCCAAGGGGTCCACAGGACTGGTACATTTAAATCCAATTTATCAGATATGTCTTCAGCCCTTACCCTGTATAGAAGATACTGTCCTCAGTAGTAATGGCTACTACAATGGAGCAGTCCTTGCCCTCAGCGAGCTCTCATTTATCCTACTAGGGGAGTACAAATTGTATTTTCAGGTAAACAAATAAATATGAGCACAGAGTAGTTTCCTGCTGTCTGAAAAGTACCTCAAATCAGGAAGGGAGGAAGGATGAGGAAAAGATCTCATGTAGAAGGTAAGCCTTTCAAGCCTTGAAGAAAGCCAAGGATGCTTGTCCATTTTTTGAATGGTTTGGGTTAAATGTAATTTTATCTACTCCTTTTACCAGGACATCCCCTTCCAGGAAGCCTGAAGTCATCATTAGTCCCTAGTTTGCAACTTAGAGCTCTCTCTGAACTCAATTTCCTCATCTGTAAAATGAGATTAATACTTAAAATTCCTTATTTCACAGGCCATTTGTGAGTCAAAAATTTTGTGTTCTATTTTGATTTGTCTCACTTATGACAGTAGACTGGTTCATGGTCCTGACACAAGAAGAACTCAATCACTTGAAGGGGTAGGTATTGCTCTATGTATTTTAGAGATACAATTTGCTAGAGTTGCCCTAGGATTCTCCAGGGCAAAAGAAGGATGGGAAGGGAAAGAAATCTATATGGCATCATCTACCTGCTGCGAGGAGAGAGCAGGGAGATGAGTCTGGATTAAGGTGCTGAAACAGAGGTGCATCTGAGTAATGAGTAACCCACCCCCCCAAAAAAGAGACAGAGACAGAGAGAGAGACTCTCAAAATGGCCTTGTCCTCTAAAGCAGGGAGAGGTAGCCAGACCATGAGTCAGCTCTATTGCATGAATGCAATTATCCCACTCCAGTAGTAGAGTTAGTCCCCATTAAACAGGTTTTAACTTGATTGCAAACAAGCATTGCCTTATTTAGATGAATTGGATTGATGGAATTGGCTGAGAGGCAGTGGTGTCAATGGCCACCATAATCTTCAGCAGCACTGTAGCTTTTTCTAGGCTATTATTCCCAGCCTCTGCCAAATGATTGGTCCAACTTTTCTGGGCATTTACAGACAATCTCCACCTGACAGAGATCAAAACTAAGACTTCCCTGAGGGGATGCCTACCTCATCCAACATCCCTGTACAGATTATAGAAGCATCTTGGCTACATCAGTTAGTTGGATAAATATAGGAATTTAATTCAGGCTGAAAAAGACACAGGATTCATAGGCTCACAGAGTTTTTAAATTCAAGAAACCTTTGGGATCATCTAGAACAACCTGCTCACCTTACAATTGAGGAAACAGAGGCCCAGAGAGGGAAAATTATTTTCCCAAGCCCACACAGGTGGTAAGCAGCAGAGCCAGAAATTAATATAGCTTTTCTGACTCCAAATTCAATGCTCTTTCCTCTGTTTCAGCTTCTTAAAGAAAACAGGAAACATTATGGAAAAGGAAAGTTGACTCCCATAATACAAGGGTCAAAGACCTTCCTGTTTTGCCTATTTTACCTTTAGTTTGCAATTCTGCATGCATACCAAACAAAGCCTAGGCCCCGTAGCTTGGCATTCAAAACCCTTCAGAGTTTGGCTCTCCCTTGCTGGCATCATGGTACAACACTCCTGCCCTTCTTCTGCCCCTACTCTTATCCTCCCCTTGCTCTTTCTGTCCTTCCCCTTCAGTGTCTTCTGGTCCTGTTTCTACCTGTTGAAATCTTTTTTTTCAAAGACTAACTCAGGCATCCTCTTTTTAATGAAGCCTTTCTAAACTTTTTCTAAAACTTTCTTAAATCTCCCTTGTATTTCTAATTTCCATGTGATGATAAGGTCTATGAAGTCAGGTACCTTGTTTTATTCTCTTTCATCTTTGCATCTCTAGCTAATCATCAGTCTTTGTTAGGGAAATGAAGTTTAGCTGATACTTCAAAAAAACTGTAGGAAGAGAGAAGGACCAAAAGAAAGATGGGGACAAGGAAGGTGAAGGAAGGGGAGTATAGGTGAGAGAGGAGTAAAAGGCAGAACCTTGGTACAGTGGAAAGACCCCAGCTCTGGAGACAAAGGGTCTTGGATTCAAATTCCATGTCTGACACTTATTACATTCACAAAATCTTGGCAAATCATTTCAACTCCTAGTGTCTCAGATTCATTTTCTTCAAATTGCAGGGAGTTTGAACTCAATGGTTTCTGAGGGGACATTTTGTAATAGTGGTTTGCTGAAATATCTTCTTGACCTGAAAGAGGAAAAAAAAATTCCCATCTATTTTAATACCGTGATCCTTTTCATTATGTACTAAAACAGGAGATACACCATTGTGCAGTAGAAAGAACATCTGACTGGTGTCTAGAGACCTTAGTTAGAGTCCTGGCACCACTGCTTACCTGAGGTATGTGACCTCAGGAAAGTCTTAGTTTGGTCTCTGTCAGGTGGAGATTGTCTGTAAATGCCCAGAAAAGCTGGACCAATCATTTGGCAGAGGCTGGGAATAATAGCCTAGAAAAAGCTACAGTGCTGCTGTATTGGTACCCAAAGAAGAGGAAGGTCTTCTTCTGGGACATCCTCTATGGGGGGATTTAATGGGAGGGCATGGACAAGAATCACTCCAGAGGAGAAGGCACCCCAAGAGTAAAGGGAAGTATCCATACCAATGAGATAATGGATACATTTTTGTATTGGGGAAATGCCAGTATTTGCTCTACCCACTAAACAGACTTCTGTGGAAAGTACATTGCAACCTGGAAATAGAAATAGAGGAACAGAAAGGTGCCCAATCTGTCTACTCTAGAAATGAGTGGTTGGAGGTGTGGGGTAGGCAGAGAAGCAACAAACATTTTTTAAATATTTACTACATGACAGAGACTATGCTAAATGATGAAACACAAAAGAAAGACAGACCCTGCCCTCAAGAAGCTTACATTTAAATAGGAGAAGGCAAGATGAAAAGGGAGGCAAGATGGTGAATTTTGGAAGAACTTCAGTAGAAGAGTAGTGGCTTGATACAGGGACATTCCATTGTGAAAAAGCAGCTGAATTGGGGGAAAGGGGAAAGGTAGGGGAAGTATTGAAAGTTAGAAGCACAACCAGTAGGGAAATGAATTTGGAGTCATTCCCAAAATGGAAGGAACTGGGGTTAGGCTAAGTAGACTGTCAAGGCACCTGACCTGGGGTTGGTTCTCTCAGTCATCAATGGCCTCATGTTGATGCCAATGTTAACATCACTTCCACCTTCCCTCTGTAGGAAAATGTTCAGTGTCCTGAAGATTATAGGCTTGAGGCGTGGAAGGTTCCCTAGGGTCACCTAAACCTGCCTCATTTTATAGTGGTAGAAACTAGGCTCCTGAGAAGTGACTTCTCTAAGAATAAACAACTATTTATTGTTGTTCAGTTGTTTCATCATGTCTGATTCTTTATGACTCAATCTGGAGTTTTCTGAAAAAAATTTATGAAAATAGTTTTCCATTTCCTTCTTCAGCTCATTTTATAGATGAGGAAACTGAGGCATACAGGGTTAAATGATTTGACCAGGGCCACACAGCTAGGAAGTGTCTGAAGCCACATTTGAATGCATCTCCCTCATTTCAAACCTAGTGCTCTATCTGCTGCACAGCCAAGTGTACCAGCAAGTCCAAATTGGAATCCTGGTTTCTAGGTTCCAAATCCAGGGCTCTCTCCACTGTCCCATTATTTTGCTGCTGTGAGTATAGGGAAATGAGGGTGGCAAGAGGAGAAATTGCCAAAGACATGCCCCAAAGTGGGAGGTACCTTGTTTAGCACCAACATTCTGCAGTTAGAACCAGACCTTAGAGCCTTGGCCTTCTTGTCCTCAATAAAAATGCTGCTGCCTTCCCATGCCAGTATCTGATTTACTGTCATCCTCGGCTCAGGAGGAATGAGCAGCACTGTGATATTTCCGACTCAAAAACATTGTTCCCAGAGTATGCTTTTCCTCAGCTCTGATAACTCTTTTACCTTCCCTAGAGAGGACATCTTTTTGCACTGTTTTGTGTTTCCTGGTGTAAAAGGTAGACTCTCAGGAAGAAATTCAAACCTCAGAAGCCTCTTGACAAGGTCATTAGAGACCCCCCCCCCCACTTCACAACCACCACTATATATTTTTTTCAAACTGGCCCAGGGTCCTCTCCCCTTATGTTCTAAGGGTTAAAAACTTGTGATTGGGTCTGATGGCTGTAGGGAGGGGAATGTTGTCTCACATGGTGTGGATTAATCTTCACAAACTGATCTGAAATCAGATGGGAGTTCCCTGAAGCAAAGCAATTGCAAGTTCATTTGTCATTTTTAAGATCTCATTTCTTATGATTTTAGCCAAATTGCCTAATACATTGGGAAGGGTTGGGTCCATTTTCTTCCCCCCTCCCAGGTGTTTGTAATCGCATATTTTTCATTTGGCTTCTGGGACCAATGGCATGTAAGACTTAAAACATGGGGTCCCTTGAGAGGGAAAGATGATGTTACACAATCTGTAAGGATTTTTCCTCTCATTCTGTTGTCAGATGGCATGTGATATGCTTTTCAGGCAGTAATTTGGAGGCTGTCAATTCCATTGTGGCCACTGGGGAGCTGAGAGATCTCCTCATTTTCCTGGCTCTGCTGTTGGGTCTCTCAGCTGGCAGGGGAGAGGTCTCGATCTGGGAAAAAGTGGTCTGCGTTAGGGAATCCCTGGCTTGGGTCAAGTGTGAAAGATTTTTCCAAATCTTCTTCCAGTGATGGCTGCTGGGAAATCCTGTGCTGGATTATTCTTTATAGTCAAACATGTTGGACACAGGTTCACTCAGCAACAGCAGCTTTCTGTCTTTGCATATAATTAAGATTTTCCTCTTTTTATCTGGCCTCCAAATAGTCAAAGATATTTGAATCTATATATTTTCTGAAAATGTTTATTATTTCTACTATCTGTAGTCATTTTCTATTGTAAAAATTAAAAAAAAAAACTTTCATAATGCAAAATTTTACAAATCCCTCTGATATTTACCCTTAAACCCCAACCTCATATTCAGAGAGCATTTTGGCTATATGAAAATAACGGGACAATGGACAAGTCGCTGTCTCTCTCTGAAGCTTTAGTGTCCCCTCTCTGTAAATAGAGGAAACCAAACTAGAGTATCTCTAAGGTCTTTCTAACATTTGCCAATCTTTATCATCCTGCTCTAAGAACAAGTTCTGTTCAAAGACCACTTCCAAACTGAACATTCCATTTTTGTTTTGTTTTTTTGTTTGTTTGTTTGTTTTTCTTGTCGCTGCATATTCTGGGTTCTAAAGTCTTTTCCAGCTTTGAAAGTCTGGGATTCTGGGGATCAATGAAGTTATAGAATAGGCAGTAGCAAATGGGAGTAGAATGAAGGATGGTTCTACCATATTGAGAGAGAGAGATCTGACCTTTAAGCAATGGGATTTTCTGATGAATACAGACAGCATCCTCTTTACCTACTCTTATAAACTCTTATAGTTCTCCCTCATTCTCTACCACAGAAGTGTGTGTGTGTGTGTGTGTGTGTGTGTGTGTGTGTGTGTCTTTAGTGAAATGTTTCTCAGAACTTAATTCTGCTAGATCCATGATCTTATTAATATGGATATTTATTAGTTTGGTGCAATTTTCACTTCATCTGCCTTTCTCAGACTGTGTAAGTGTTGTCCCCATGTGTTCCTATAATCTTTTAGAGTGTCTTATTCACTATTCTGAATATTAGCTACAGATCTATCTATCATCTATCTATCTATCTGTCTATCTGTCTATCTGTCTATCTATCTATCTATCTATCTATCTATCTATCTATCTGTAACTAATATCCAGAATGGTGAGTGTGTGTATATAAAATAATTCAGAAATCATTCTGTTATCTGGCACCACAAATGATGTCATGGTGTGGCAAGGAGAGTAAGGGGGGGGGTAGGGGAATCCATCATTGGATGAGAGTATGAAGAATAGGATTGGAAATAATTTATTTCTTTGTTGGACCCCTGACCCTTTTGGTTTGAGTTCTCCCTTTGCCTGTTCAGATTACAGTCTTTCTACATCTTTTCATTCTGCACAGTTCTTATTCATGACTTCCCATAAATCCTCCATAAAGTTTCAACCTAAATCACTAAAGTCCTTCCTCACTCTTTTAAAAATTTAAAATATCTCAAAGGGACCAATATAACATTTTTGTAATCCATCTCTTTGTCTCTGATTTTAGCTGTGTTGGAAGTTACTATAATTGCCTGGTATCTTCTTACCTTTATCCTTTCTTCTAATTTGATGTTTATTTTCACCCTTGATATAACCATGATCCAACATTGCTGCATCTGTGATCATGAGATGTTTGATACATCTGTAACTAGGCATTTCCTCTCCATTAAGATGCAGTCAATTTTAATTGTTCTAATGTAGTTTGGAACTTGCTGTTTATGGTACCTTCTGACTCTTATTGAAGAAAGTACTCATCTTGGACAGACATGGGACCTCCTGAGTAAGCTACACTCCTCTGGCTGTTTGGTTTCTTGATCCTGAATCATATGTTCCAATGTAGCCCTCCCACTCTCTCCTCACCTTCTAGCAATTGATTATCAAGAGAAATATTGATTTAGTTTGGAGGATCTTTTTGGAGCCAGTAGAATTTCAATGTCTACAAAAATTTTGTCCATCCACAGTGAACCAGATTGGTTCACGTAACTATAAATCATCATCTGGACAATGAAGATTCTTTACACATTTTTTTAATTTGTATGGATGATTATCTTGAATTATTTTTTATGATTCTGAATCTCAAATCAACAATCATTGTGAAAAATTCCTTGTCTTATTCATCTGAATACTTTTAATTCCAAGTCTGCCATGGAGTTGCTCATTTCCCTGCTTCCCTTGGTCTCTATAGTCTTGTTGGGTGGCAGTGAATCTTTATCTCATTCATTGAGAAGAGAACAAAACTGTTGTCATTTTAAATTCTTAAAAGGAAGAGCCATGGGCATTAGCTTCCTCACAATCAGAACCTCCCCCAAATAGAATGGACTGCCTTAGAAGAAGTGAGTTCCATTTCTATGGAAGTCCTTAAGCAAAGGCTGATGCTTGTCTGCTTGTCGGATATGATATAGAGGTTTGCATTGGATTGGAAGACCTCATAGGTGCCTTCCAATTCTGAGACTGAATCTTTCATTTATAATTGGAAAGACTTTAGTGACCATCAAATTCTACTTCCCTCATTTTACAGAGGAGAAAATTAAGGCCAAGTAAAATGAAGTAACTTGCTGAGTTAAGTAATAGAGCATTGAACCTAGATGTAAACTTTGTTAATTCATAAGCTGCCATTCTCTTGATGATAATAGATTGCTTATGCAAGGAGAGGAAAGATGGCCAAGTGTGCCACAAAATGATCTTTCTTATCTTTGGATTCTTGAAGAAGTGAATTCTTCCAACTGTTTTAATTCCCTCTCTACAAAAAACCTGCGAGTCATTCTTGCATTTATCTATAATTTATTTGTATTCTGATTCTCTTTATGAGAATAGTATTCTCCATGCCTAAATCAAATTCAAGTTTCAATTCCTTCATTAGAATTGAATTTCTCTACTCCTCTTCTCACACATACATGCATATCTTCATTACCCTAATTGAAGGTGAAAGTAATCTTTTACTCCTTGAATTTCTCAAAAGTATTTTCCCCAGATTTTTTCTCTTGACTTTTCACATTCTGCCTTGCTATTTGTCCACTCTCTCTGATATAAGGTCGGTATTGACTCTATCTTCATATCTTCAACACTTACTAGCATGCTTAATATGGCTTCAGGAAGGAGGAAGTATTTGGACTGGACCTGAGGGCCAGTGATAAAGTGATTATAGGTCAAGATTTGTTTTAATCAGGAGACCTGATTTGAATTCCTGACTCTAACTTTTACTTGTGGTGTGACCATGGACAAATTAACTAACTTCTTAGAGCCTGCTTTATTTTTTAGTAAAATATGAGTTATACTATTCCTATTCTACATCACAGGGTTGTTGGGGAAAAAGCCTCTTGAAAATCTTAATATTCTAGAGAAATGTAAGTTGTTACAGTATTACTGAGGCATACAATCTTAAAAAATAGTGAAATGTGTGAATCAAGCTCCAAAGTTTGAGTTTTAGGGGAGGTGGCCCATTGAGAAAATTGTACAGAAAGCAAAAGGACAAGGAAATGACTCTAAGCATAAGAAGCAGAACAAGCTATTCTATAGAACCAAAATAGATATTTCTGTTACTCTGCAGATTGTTTCTCTTAACAGATGCTTAAAACCAGTTCCTTTTGAAGTAGGAACTGAAGTCTCCACTGAAGACCTAGGAAGTCCCAAGCATTTTAGTTTATCTGTTATTTTTTTTGGACATGCCCCAGTAGCTAGTAAATAAAGCTGTCTCCTTTAAATTTTGTCCCTATGCCCTTTTGTAGCCTATTCTGTGAGGAGCTGAGTCCCTTTATAGTCCTAAGCATATGTTCCAGACAATTGTTCATTCCCTTTCCAATAATATCTTGCAGGACAAAGAGGACTGGGAAAGGGACCATCCTTGTAGGATGTCAGTTCCCAGTTTTAATTACAAGTGTTCCTTGCAATGGAATTCACATAATTGGGGGGGCTGGTCTGTGCTCCATGATAAGCACTGATGGGAGGGATTGGAGACCACAATGAGGACTGAAGCCAACTGGTATAGGCAACCTCATTCTCCAGCCAGCAGTGGCAAAAGGATCAGTCAGTGGCTTTCAAAGATTCACAAAATCTTAGAGCTGGAAAGGTCTTCTGAGTTTATCTAGGAGGGCGTACTGAGCAGCGATCCCTTCTACATCATCCCAGACAAGTGGTTATCCAGATTCTCGAAAGACTTAGCAGCAAGGAGCAACTCTCTCCTCCCAATGCAGTCTACTCTATTGAAGACCGCTTTCACTTGGAGGGGAGTTTTCCTAGTATCAGACTGAAATTGGCCTCTTGGCAACTGCTCCTTGTTCTGTGCTCTCTGGTGCCTAACAGAGCATACCTGATCTTTCTCCCTCCTGATACTTCTCCAGATACTTGAGAAACAAACTTGCTCCCCACCCCTCCTCCCCAAAGTCTTTTCTTCTGCAGGTTAAATGTGCTAGTTCCTTTAACCAATCCTCATTTAGCATGAACCACAGCTCCCCCCCCCATTTTTATCTTGTGTACACAAAGATATCAAATTCCTGACCTAAAAATTCCAAATGTAGCCTAAATCAGATTAAAATGTAACTATGATGTCAAATGTATAAATAAATGTAAAATAAATAAAAATGCATACAACATATAATGTATAACGTTAATTTGTGGTTTTCTAAGTCAGTATGCCACCTTCAGGTATCAGTTTCTATTTGAGTTTGACACTACTAGTGTACAGTTTCTCAGTGTCCTTCCTAGACTATGATGTCCACACTTAAACATAGGCCCCTCATCCCCCCTTTTAGATATTATGCTTCTATTCATCAGCTAGATGTAGTTTTGATTAAAAGCACCTAGAACTCATGATGGAAAGTAATAATTTCTCCTTAAGCAATAAGTTATTCAATCAGTCAACAAATATTAAGTGCTTATTATGATCAGGAATAGGGCTAAGGCCTAAGATGCAAGAAAGCCCCCCCCCCCAAATAGAAGAGATAGTTTGCAACTAAATAGATCATGGGGGGCGGCTAGGTGGTGCAGTGGATAAAGCACCAGCCCTGGAGTCAGGAGTACCTGGGTTCAAATCCAGTCTCAGACACTTAATAATTACCTATCTGTGTGGCCTTGGGCAAGCCACTGAACCCCATTTGCCTTGCAAAAACCTAAAAAAAAAAAATAGGTCATGGGAGAGGACCCTGTCCTTGTAGTTAGACATAGTGGGAGAGCTGTAGATGGAAGGGATGAGGAGATACTGAGCCTCAAATAATGGGAGTTGTGGAGAAGTTTGGCTGATGATATCCTGTCTCTGTCCCTCAGCTCTATATCTGTTCTGACATTGAAAGTTCTCAGGCTCAAACTCATTGTCTTGAACGCTACCAGAGAGATGTAATGTATCCCTGGTGTAATGCCTCTACCTGAGTAAGACAATGGTCTGGTGATGGAAAGAGTTCTAGACCTGGAGTCAGGAAGCCTGAATTTGAGTCTTCTAATGTTTCCTTACTGTTTGACCATGGGAGCCTCAGTTTCCTCCTTTGTACAAAGGAACTAATAATATCTGAAACACCTATCTCAAAGACTTATTATAAGATTCAAATGAGACAATGTACAGAAAGTCCTTTGTAAACTTTAAAATGACAGGGAAATGTTAGCTATCACATTGATCTATGCATTATATTCCCCTTTTCCACCTAATTCAAAACATTTTATAGACTCAAGGACAGATTTAAGCACAAAGCTGCCATTTGGGTGAACATTGGACATTTTAAGGGCGGGGGACATGCAAGAAATTTCATTATCTTTTTAAGTAATTTACTAAATGACACCCTGGGGACTCTGTGGACTATGTGGTTATACTTCTCAAAGTACCTGTCTTGTATCCTAGAAGCTGTTTATTTCCAATGCTATTAGAAAACAGTTTTGTATATTGGCGAAAGGACCAGATTTGAAATCAGAGGACCTGTATTTGAATCTCGGCTCTGCTGTTTATTGTGAAGCGTTGGATTAGTCACTTTTCTTATCCAAAGGTATGGGGGTGGGGAGGGGAAGAATAAAATGATAGAGGCTAGATTCTCTTTCTTCCATCTCTAAATATTATGTTTGCTATGATCAGTTTAAGTGGTCAAATTGTAGGAGTCATGATTGTTAAAGGAGAAACAAATAAAACCTTTCATTTGAGGACCACGGGGGTTTCAAATCAGAGCCACATTGTTCTGGATAAATCCAATTGGCCAAGGAAAACAACCCTAGTCACCCCTGGAGAGTATTGTGGATAATTCCAGATGCCTCCTTTTTTGAAAGGAAATTTTAGCTAGAATACTGGATTTGTGTCTTGTGAGAGTTATAGAAGAGAGGGTCACAAAGTATAAAGAAACCTTGAAGTCAAAAAAATGACTTTCTTTTGGCCACCACACTTGCAGTTCTAAGTTGGTTATTTGACCTCTGTGCTTGCTTCATTTTTCTCATTATGAGTGTGATACCTTACAGGGTGATTGTAAAATAAGTATTTCATAAATCAAAATAGTAAAAGAATAAATTTTAAGGGGCAGCTAGGTGGCGCAGTGGATAGAGTACTGGCCCTGGAGTCAGGAGTACCTGAGTTCAAATTTGGTCTCAGACACTTAATAATTACCTAGCTGTGTGGCCTTGGGCAAGCCACTTAATCCCATTGCCTTGCAAAAAAAAAAAACTAAACTAAAAATACAAAAATAAATTTTATTTAAGGTGATGGGGTTAACTGACTTGCTCAAGGTCACTCAGCTAGACAATTATTAAGTGTCTGAGGTCAGATTTGAACTCAAGTCCTCCTGATTCCAGGGCCAGAGCTCTATCCATTGAGCTACCTAGGTGCCTCTTACTTCATAAATCATAAATCATTATCTAAATGTGAAAAAAACAGTTATTATCATTGTTATTAATAAATGGGACCATGGCCAAGAGATATCTCATAGGGCAGAAGTTCTTAACCTGGGTATATGAACTTCCATTTTTTAATATTTTGATAATTATATTTTAATATCATTGGTTTTCTTTATGATTCTTTTCATTATATATATATATATATATAATATATTATAAATTTCAAAACATTAGTATGAGATGACCATCGGCTTCCCTGGATTGCCAAAGGGTAAGAAACAAAAATTTTTAAAAACTCTGACTTAGAAAATGGCTGTTCCTATAAAAAATGGTCATGTTTCCTACTGGTTGAAAGATACTGATCTGATTCTACAAATTTCAATGCCTTCTAGAGGAAACAGGGTTTTTTAAGCCTGCATCTTGCTAGAATTCAGGAGTATGAGTTTGAAGAGGGAAGGTGGTACCTAAATGTGGGTAGATGGTGACTGTTGAGCATTCTAGATCTAGCTCAACAAGGAATACTATGAGGACCATAGAATCTTGGAATTTCAGAACTTGAGAGGATCTTACAACAAACAATGCCCCAGTTGGAGGAATCTTAGAAAACCTGCCACCTATTCTGGGTCCCTCAGGGTACATGTGAGGAAACTGAAGCCTGGGAAGAGGAAGAAGCTTGACCAAGATCACACAACCTGTTTCTAGCTTCATGTTCACACAATACCCCTCAGATTTCTGAGTTTGTATCTCTCCACTCTTGCCCCACCTTACAACTATATCTGTCTCATCTGTCTCTTCATGGTGCTTGACATTATACTTTTGTGGTATAGGAATTTTAAACTGAGCTATCCACTAAAGGAGTGAATGTAGTACCTTTGACCTCGAGTCATGCCACAGGCAAATGGTAGCTTCAAAGAGATAGCTTAACCCAGTGGAAAGCCAGGGGGCTGTAAGCAGATGCCATTCACTTATCAACCCAAGTTATCCATGGAATCTCATTTGGATGGTGTTAAAGATATTTCAGCTAAGGGCTAACTTGCTGTTGGTCACATATGACATTCTATCTCCCATCTCTGGGCCTTTGTACAAGCTATTCCCTATTCCTGGGAATGCTCTCTTTCTTCCTCTCATTCCAAAGAGTCCCTATCTCCCTTCAAAATTCAGCTTTAACCCCACCTACCATAGATATTCCAACAGCTAAATACCTCCTGCTCCTCCCTTTAATTACCTTATATTAACTTTGTGTTTATTTTGAATTTATTTATATGTACACATGTCATTCCTCCAAGAAAATGTAGGGTTCTTGATGGTATGAATTATTTGAGTTTTATCTTTGAATCCTCAGTAGCTAGCTCATTACTGAGGTCATAGTAAAATTGTTGATTGATTGATTGTCTGAAAGAAAGCAGAAAGGAGCCAATTCCAACAAAGACAAAGTCAATCATGGGAGTCTCAGATAAATGCTTTGCATTTTTCAAAATACCATGAAAATGCTTTAATCCTTTGTGAATAATAGACTGAGCTGCAAGGATCAATCCACCAATCAATGAACATTTATTAAATGCCTACTATGTACTAGACCCTATACTAAGTGCTGAATTAGTAATTTTAGCTCTAGAGCTGGAATGAACCCCAAAGGCCATCTAATCCAACACCTTCATTTTACAGATGAGGAAACTGAAGCCTAGGGATTTATAGTGACTCATTCAAAGTCACTCAGCCTATACTCTCCCTCTTTATACCATCCCTGAAACATTTAGATTCTGGAATACCCAGTGGTGAATAGCTCATTCATTTTTTAATCTACCTTTCCAATATCAGACCATTTTTAAAAAAATTCTTTCTGGTATGGAGCTGAAACAAAAGGGTAAATTGAGGCCACTGAGCTTAACTGATCTCCTATCCCAAATATATTCCAGGAGGTGTTTTGTTTGCAGAGAAGTTTTTTGCTGGAGAATGTAGATAGTCTAACATTGTCTATATCACTTTCAGAGTTCTTTCATCTTTTCAGAATCATCCAGACTCACTGTTGTAGAAAGTATGATAGTTCAGGGGAGCAGTTTTAGATGAAAACAAGTTTTGATTTGAGCCAAGCAAGCTTTTAGTATGTTGAATTCTTAGATTTGGGGTTTTTAAAAAAAAAACAGGCAATTTTTGGTAATTATCAAGACCAGTCTTAGAAAAGGAGCGTGACCTTTCGGAATATATTTCTCTCTATTACTTCTCTATATTTTGATATATGAGTTAGGACTCCACTATTCTCTGTGTGACCCTGGGCAAGTCACTTCTTACTAGATCTGAATTATTCATTATATAAAATGGCAGAGAGAGCATTATGCTGGAAGTTTCAGTTCTTAGATCTTCTCTTCCATGACCCCTTTCATCTTCATAGTTTCCTTCCTATGTATTAATGTCTCTTCCTGGCCAAGGTTTTTAGACTCTGTTTTAGACTCTGAGATACTGTTTGCCTCAGTATCTCAGTTGTAAAATGTGAATAATAGTGGCACCTTTCTTGCAGGATTGTTATGAGGTTCAAATGAGATATGGCAGAAAATAGCTATTTTATAAATGTTTGTTGTCTACCTTCTTTTTCTACTTCTAGCATTCTGATGTTCCATTTCATGCTGACTTTCTAAGATTTTAATTCCTTCCCAGCACTGCAATTCTAAGGACCATCAGTGTAAGGATTTAGAGCTATAAGAGAAGTTAGAGGTCCTTCGACTCAATCTCTTAATTTTACAGAATGAGAAAAACTGAGGCCCTGAATTCTCTAAGGTCACATGTAGAAATTGGTGGCAGAGTCAAGATT
This sequence comes from Macrotis lagotis, assembly GCF_037893015.1. Lineage (NCBI taxonomy): Eukaryota > Metazoa > Chordata > Mammalia > Peramelemorphia > Peramelidae > Macrotis > Macrotis lagotis. Next base: position 82,843,700 of record NC_133658.1, read on the forward strand.
CTAAGATAGGTCTTTATATATACCATATTCCTTCTCTCCTAGCTCTGAATTCTATAGTTTAAAGATTCTTCAGCTCTGCCACTCTTTGTTCTATATAATTTAATATTTTTTTAACCAATTTTATTTATTTTATTAAATGTTTCCCAATTACATGTAAAATCTGCTAACATTCATTTTCTAAAATTTGAGTTCCAAATTCTCATCCTTTCTCTCATCCCTTCTTTGAGAAGACAAGAAATATGATATCAAATTTATGTGTGAAGTTATTCAAAGCATAATTCCATATTAGCTATGTGAGAAAAGAAAACATACCCCCAAATCCTAAGAAAAATTTAAGTTAAAAAAGTCTTACTTCAATCTGCATTTAGAGTTTATCAGTTCTCTCTCTGGAAGTGAATAGCATGTTTCATCATGGATCGTTTGGAATTGTCTTGTGTCATTGTCTTGATCAGAGTAGCTAAGTCTTTCACAGTTGATTATCCTTACAATATTGCAGTTACTGCTATCTATTCTTCTAGCTCCCTTTCTAGCTAGAAGAGTTTATGGCTCTGTATCTATGGCCTGAATGAATGACCGTGATATCGGTACTGGGCCAATATAAGATCTTTATCCCATCCCCCAAAGGCTGATCTTTATTGTGTTCAACTCTTTAAAATTTAAGAAAACTGGAAGTTTCTTACTTCATAAGTTAAAAGTGGTTCTAGATTGGAAAATAGAGCCAAGAAGAAAGAATAAACCTATAAATGTCACTTAGCTTTCACTACACATGGCATTTAAGTAATTTATTTGATTAAACTGTAACTGAAGTCTGAAAACTTCAGAATGTATTCAAGAATGGAAAATACATGTCTAACAGAGAACCAAATAGCCCTAACTCTAATGGAAAACAGCATTCAAGAATGTTCAACTATGTTCTTATATAAAAGTTATACATAACATATATACATAACTTATATAAAAGTTATATGTAATATATATACTAAACATAAAAGCAAAACTACTTGCCCTTTAAAGTTTTAGGCCTTTGTGGCCTTAATTGTGCTTTTCAACAAGATTTTACATATGTAATATTTACTTTTAGACCTTCTAGGAATCTCAGTTATAAATTTCACAGAGAATTTATTGGGTTTTTTTATTTTCCCTTAAATAAGGATAAAGGTTGTGGCCTCTTCAAACATTTTTCCTACCTTCACGTTCCCATTATATTAAGAAAATCAATAAAAAAAAAGAAAATCGGAATTCCAAATGGAATATAAAATTTTGCCCCATGAGAATATTAGCCCAGCCTACATTGTTTTTCAGTGAAAGTGTTAGCACATTATAACCAAAATATCACAATAGCATTCATAGATCTCATCATACTTTGAATAACCTGAGGTGCTAGTTGACTAGTCAAGAATATGATCAGTTTGAGGTTTTAACTCCCCTGAGGGATCACTCTTCTCACCATCCCATTTCTGTGAAACTAGTAGCCTTTTAGAATTTTCTTTCATTCATGGTCATATTCTTTGAAAACTTTCAATGACATTAAACAGCTAAGACTGTTCTTCTATCACTTGGAAGCTAAATCACAGCTCCTACAATTCTCCATGATCATACTCTGAAGAGGGCAAATTCTGTGAACCAACCCCTTCAAAAAAGCCCTTGCATGCTCCGAAAAGAGCATGCATCCAGATCTGCTGTTTATAACAGTGATCTGTTAAAAATGGAGCTCAGTGTTAACCAGAACTTTATGAATAAGTAATGAAGTCTAATTTTCCGTTATTATCGCTATTGTTTAAAAATGCATGTCTGCCAGGATATCATAACGGTTTTGTATTACTTAGGAAAACTTTAATCATTCTCTCCATTTTTAAAGTGACTTCATTACTTCTTCATTAGATTTTTCTCTCTTCCCAAGCATGTAGATCTTCTGAAAAACCATCTGACAAATGTCTTTATATTTTTCTAAGTAGTCCCCCAAATGACCAACACTTGAGCGAGTTTTTTATGCCCCTTCTTCCCAAAGCTCTCCCTGTGTTATTCTTTGTCCCTCAAAGACCAACCCATTAGCTCTGAAAGGATATGAGTCCCTCCAAAGATTTTGTCCCAAAGTAACAGAATCTGACTCAACCATTATTCTCTGCCTCATGGTGCCCCAATTCACAGAGGGAGGTCAGATCAATAACTCTTTTCTTGGGCTGCGTTCCTAGAAGAAGGATCTACTCTGAAGAACCCCCCCCCCACATTACTAGGCACATTATTTGTATGTTCTGGACAGATCAGGTGTTCAGTTCATTTTTAAATAGGAGGCTAGCGGTTATGTTTTTCAATAGATCAGCATTTCCCAAACTAATTGGCCATGGAATACTTTGGTGCTTGAAATATATTGATAGGCCAATAAATTCTAGTCTCAGATGAATGGGGGTTATAAGGATACCCCTGGGATAATGGCTGGGGGAGGGGTTAAGAAAACTTTGGAACAAAGTAATGGTAACTAAGTCTATCTTCTTTACCTAAATTAGACTACTTAAATGTGCGTGTGTGAGTGTATAAATATAAGTATATATATATATATATATATATATATATATATATATATATATATACATATATGTATATACACACACACACACACACATCTGTATCTATACACACATGTATATACATGTTAGTGCACTTTTAACAACTTGCCAAGGTTGATATCTTGCTTAGAAGGATTTGTGCAATGGAACCTGAGTTCGTCCATCAGCAAGCATACCTATCTTAGAAAGGTACCATGTTAAGAATGAACAGAACCAAAGTCAATTTCATAGGGCCTAAAGGGCCCTATGAAGAAAATGAGCATTTATATAAATGAGCATTTATATAAATTTTTTTAGGGTTTTTTTGCAAGGCAGTGGGGTTAAGTGACTTGCCCAGGGTCACACAGCTAGGGAATTATTAAGTATCTGAAGCCAATTTGAACTCAGGTCTTCCTGACTCCAGGGCCAGTGCTCTATTCACTGTGCCACCTAGCTGCCCCCCCCATATAATTTTTATTATTTGTATGTGGCCCAGGCCCAATGATAAATGCTTTTGTAGTAATATTTCATTTCTTCTCACAACAATCCTGAGAGATAGATGCTGTTGTTATAACCACTTTATAGTTTAGAAAACTGAGGCAAACACAGCTTAATAACTTGTCTCTGATCACACAGGTAGCAAGTATCTGAGACTGGATTTAAGTCTTCTGACTCCAAGCCTAGAATCCTCACCCAACTGCCTCAGGAAGAGAGACCCTTGGAAATCACTGAATCAGCTATCTTCATTTTTGTTGGTCAATCATTTCAGCCCTATCCAACTTTTTACGATGCTAGTTGGGTTTTTCTTGGCAAAGATCCAGAACTGATTTGCCATGTCTTTCTCCAGCTCATTTTACCGATAAAGAAACTGAGACAAATAGTGTTTAATGACTTACCCAGAATCACACGGCTAATAAGAGTTTCAAGACACTGCACCCTCATTTTATTTGATGAATGAGCAGAGTCCCATAAAAATGAAATGATTTGCCTAAAGTAATGCAAGAGTGGAAGTCAGGTCTTTCAAAGCCCAAATCCAGATAGCCAGGCTGTGCAATGAATAGAGCACTGGGCCTGGAACCAGGAAGATCTGAGTTCAAATCCAGCTTTGACCATTAATGAGAAGTATGACCCTGGACAAGTCACTCTCCTCATCCATGAAACAGAAATAATAACAGAACCTACCTTGTTGTAAGGAAAATATGAAATAATAGTTGTAAAATGCTTCTCATGGTGCTTAGTACATGTTATTCCTTTCCTTTTCTTTCACCACAACAATGGACCTCATTGCACTGGAGACTAGTGCAACGCTGCCTTCAGTGTTCCAGTCATTGGCCTCCAGTTTGGTTGTTGAGATTCTGTGATTCAGAAGTCAGGAAGCAGGGTTTTTTACTTGAATGGGAATGATACAGATTTAGGGTTATAGTCAGAAGCAGAGAGCTGACCACTCTCCCCTAAACAGGAGCTCTATACTCAGCTAATTAGAGTCATTTTCAGATGAAAGAGAATTTTTTAAAAAATGTTTATATTGAGTTTTCCCTTGTAGTCAGATCAGCAGAGTTCATATCTTGAGATGAATCTGGGAAATTTTTATGGTGCAATCAGTTTGATTGGTCATTAATAACCAAGAATAAGCTCTGTGGCTCTTATATGGCTTTTCCATGGGGATGATAAGAATCAGAATCAAAGAATCTCAGAGTTAGAAAGATTTAAGGTTTAAGGTTTAAGAAGTTATCGAGTCCAATCTGTATCTGAATTGGAATCCCCTTTTTTCTAGATACCTTCATTGTTTCATAAGTCAGATGACACCATTTTTGAATGCCTCTATTTGGAAGGAAATTTTTTCATTTCATTAAGTTGAAATCTGCACTACTGCTCTTAGTTATGCCATTTTAAGATAAGACAGAACAAAGCTCATCCCTCTTTCACACAACATCATAAATAAAACTTGAAGGGTCCTTACAGGTCATACAACCTGTCTACATGATTTTACAGAGGAGAATCAGAAGGCCGAAGAAACTAAATGACTTCATGTCCAGGGTTTCATAGGTAATATAAGCAGCAGACCTTGGATTAGAACCCAGTTCCATCCTTTCTACTTCCCCTTTTATTTCCTGCCTATCAGATATTGTTTTTTTCCTTTAAGTTTTCTCTTTTCCAGTCAAAAATCACAAATCCAAACATGACATGATATCTAGTTCGCTCATCCTCTTGATCATCCTTATCTGAATATGATGCAGTTTTCAATCCCCTTTGCTAATTATGTTGACCCAAACATCACACAGTGCTCTGCTCCAGGCAGAGGGCAGTGGGTCTGTCACTTCACTTTCTTTGGGCATTTTGCCTCAATTAATTCAGCCTCACCTTGCATGAGTTTTATGATTATAATCTAGAAAAACCTCTCCATTGCCACCCCTGATTTTTTTTCCCATAAAATATTGTCAAGCTACCAGTCTTCCCATCCTGTACTTGGACAGTTGATCTTTTGAAGTACTGTAGTATTGTATTAAACTTCTTATCATTCCATTTGTCTAGCAGTCCATTGAGGTCTTTTGGGTGACTTACTCTCTCATCCAATGTGTGTCTTATCCCTCTTAGCTTCTTTTCTTCTACAATTTTGATAAGCCTGCTGTTTGAGTCTTTATTTTACTTTTTGATTAAAAAATGCTGAATGCCACAGGTCAAGGACAAGGACTCAGGATCCTTCATGATTCCTTTCAGTCTGATAATGGCAAAAAAAAAAAAAAAGAACCAGCAGCCCCAACTATATCCTGTTTTTGCTGTTGTATACACAGCGCAGTGTCCTCTGCTAGCTTGGGACCATGAGTGGCATGCATTTCATTATGCTCTCTTGACATCTTGTACATTAATCTTCTTGAACCCCTTCTATAACATTATCCTGGCACTCTTCTAGGGGAGGCATTTTGTGCATTAATTTTTCTAAAAAGCTTCATGCCTTTTGTAAAAATACCTCACTGTCTCAGAAAAAGGCACTCTAGATAAATGAAAAGCACCATTATTAGTAATGACAATAATTTTTCTGACATCCATTCGATGTGTGCTGATAGAATTACATAAATAATGGAATTGTATTCAAACCTCTAGATTGCAGGAGGCATTTTCTCAAAACTCAAACATACCTCTCTGCCTTGTTTACATCCTTATCAGACCCTTTAAAAGATGTGTGTTATTGTCATTATTCTGGATCTAGACTTTACCATCACCAAAGAGTTGATTCACAAATAATTCATTTTAATTTGAAGACACCACACTGTTGCAGTAGAGTAACTCTACTTTCTGGGATCAGCCCAAGGATGTGCATCTTTGCGATATAAAACCTGTCAATGTGAGACATTCCCTACCCTAATAAAGATTGCAGCCTCTTCTTCCCTTTTTGTCTTATGTGATTCTTAACTTATATCATCTATAAATTGCTCCCTAGTGGATCCAACCACTGTGCTTCAGGTCTTCTGCTAAGTCTTCAAATATCTGCTGATGCTACTGTTGTGACAATAAGGGAGTCTATCAATTCATGGCCAACCATGTGATGGATTTTCTATGCCATTCCTCATACACAATAGGCTACAATCCTTTTATACTCCCCATATTATCATCTGGTTTACAGACATTTAATTCTAAAGATAAGCAAGTCACCTTATGCATAAATCTTTCTGAGTCTCCTCCTTCCACCCCAGATTGGTAACAATCTTTCCTCTTGGACTCAACAAAACTCTTTGCACTTATATATTGCATATGACTGTAAACTTATATCTAGAATCCTAAGTTCTGTAAAGGCAGGAATTTCTTATCAAATCTTTTTGTCTTATCAAAAGTATTTCTCCTAATGCTGAGTAAGGAGGGCAAGACCAGGAACTTAAGAAATGTTTGTTTCAGCTACCATTAAATACTTCCTATTTTCAAGACTGTACTCTGCTCTGAGATTATAAACACAGGAAAAGGGCAGTCCCTATTTCCTCGGGAAAGTCATTTCATCCCATATTTTTCTCATCTGTACCTCATTTCATTTCAGCAATTGTTGGTGTTGAATCTATCATGTGCTAGACATGTTGGTGGGTTCAAGGGATACAAAACAACATAGGAAATAGTCCCTACCTTTAAAGAGTTTACATCACATAAGGAGGAGGGAAGGGGTTTGCCAGCTGTATTCAAGTAAGTAAATACAAAGCATATACAAGGTCATTCAAAAGGGAGAGAGCATTTAAGGTGGTGAGGAAATGAGGATAGAATCAAGAATAATGAAAGCTGTGTACTTTGAAAGAAGCTAAGAATTCTATCAGATAGAGAGGAGGAATCTATTTACCTTCCACATGTGGAGAACTTGGGATCCAATTTGAGATCCATGGTACAGAGTGAACAAAGTAGATGAATGAAAAATATAGCCAGCATTAGTGACCATATGTCCAGTACTTTTCTCTGTGGGGCTGAGCTCACAGATTAGAACTCCATTCATCATTTTTTCCCATTAGCTATAGTATAGTATAGCATAGCATAGGGGTTGCCATGATGGGTTTTCTGGTGGTAGTACCTTCAAATATGAGTTCCACACATAGTTTGCACCCAGGATGCTTAGTCATCTATGGGTATGGTGCCAAAAGGGCTCTACAGAAAACAAAGCCAATTAAAAAAAAAAGGAGAATGATTGTTTTCTACCATTTAGAGAGTTTGGACAAAACTCAGTGTTCAGAGAAAACTCAGCCCAGGAAAAAATCCATGTGCCTTAAAGGACTCATTTTGAAAGACTTGAGAGCCACAGCAAATTACATTCAGGCCATAAGCTCACAGAATCATAGCATGTTAGAACTGGGGACAGTACCTAGTGGTGTAAAAGAACCCTGAACTTGGAATCAAAAGTAGATCATTTATAAACCTATCTTGGATTTAGTGAGCCGAGCTTTTTTTTTTTTCCAAGGCAAACAGGGTTAAGTGGCTTGCCCAAGGCCACACAGCTAGGTAATTATTACGTGTCTGAGGCCAGATTTGAACTTAGGTCCTCCTGACTCCAAGGCCAGTGCTCTTTCCACTGCACCACCTAGCCACCCCTCTGTCTTGGATTTAGCTGAGAGATCAGAGCAAGTCATATAACTTAACAGTATTTCAGTTTGCTCATCTCTAAAATAGGGATAATAATACACTTGCTACTTACCTTCCAGGACTGATGTGAAGATTAAAGGTTATTTTTTTTAAATCTTTAAATTTCTATTCAAATATCATCTATTTTTATCATATATCCCAATCTTCACATTTTACATAGGGAGAAACTGAAGTTCAAAGAGGGAGACTGACTTGTCCACAGTCACAAAAAGTTAGTAAAAATGTGGCTAGACTCTTATCTAGGCCTTCTCTTCCGAGATCATTGCTATTTCCCCCACCCTTTTTGTTCATTCTCTCTCTCTCTCTCTCTCTCTCTCTCTCTCTCTCTCTCTCTCTCTCTCTCCTGTATCTCAAACTTGCCAAAATACTGTAAAAATCCTACTTAAGAGCCCATCTGTCTGTGTATGTTTCTCTTTGCTGAAAAAAATTAAGGAACATCTTTTCTTTTGCAGAAAGCTTCTTGGTGTTCATCCTGCAATTCAGAGCCAACTCTTGTTCCATAGAAATATTGCCATTTGATTCCCATATAAATGTCTGGTTTTGCTGCATTATTAATGACATGCCCTACTCCTTCCAAGGTTTTTTTTGGCCCAGCTCCTTCAGTGTTATACCTGTGAAGAGCAAGAGAATGTGTAGAACTCTCAGTCTTAAGATTTCTCTGATCTTAGTAGAATGTTCGGAGAAAAAAAGGGATGGTCACTATTTTCTTTCCTTCAATCACATAAAAATGATTCTCTCTCTGAAAGATTCAATAATTTTTGTTCTAGGCAATTCTGTGCATAAAACTGTGCCATACACTATATATTGAATTCAGAGATGATAAGACCTAGATCCTGCCCTCAAGGAGCTTTCATTCTAGTAAGAGAGATCAGACATATCCACAAGTAGTTAAAATAAGACCTGGAAAATGTGAGGCACAAAGAAGATGCTATAAAAATTTTAAAGGAAGCAAAAATGGCTTGTTTCCAGGGGATGGATCCACAGAAGAGATGACAGTTGAGTTATGAAGTATGTATAGGATGTAACAAGCTGAATTTACAGAAAAGGAGAGATTATTCCTAGTATAAGTAATGATTTGGACAAAGGAACCAAGATGAGATTGTATGGAACATGAATGATGGAGAGTTAATTCCTCTTCTTTAGCTATAATACAGACTAGAAGAATCTGGAATATGTCTTTTTTTATTGTACCATTCTCCCTTTCATGAGGATATGCTAATTTTCATGAGGAGGCAAGTAGATAGGCAGGTTGTTAGAAGATTGGAAAACTAGATTGGTTCCAGTCTTAAATTGCTAACTTAAGTTTTCTTAGAGGCAAGAGGGAACCAATGTTTGACAAGACAACACCATTATTGGACCTATAAATCAGGAAGATATCATGAAAATTATGTAAAGGATGGAATGGAGAAGGATCAGACTAGAGGTTGAAAAACTAGTTGTAAGCTATTGCAGAAGCTCATATACAAAGTGATAGGGACCTGAATTAAAGTTGTAGTCTCATGAGTATTGATTGAGAAGGCCAAGAATGTGAAGTTATAGAAATGAATTTGGCAATTAACTGACTCTGGTTGGAGGTGATCTGAGAGCATGAAAATTTCAAAATGGTCTTGAGATTTCAAGCTTAGGTAATCAGGGAAGTTGAGATAAGGGGAAGACAGGAAAAAAAGACAATTTTGTTTGGGACAGGTTGGATTTGAGGTGGTACACAGGTCGAGATGTACAAAAGGCAACTGAAGTTATGAACCTGATTTCAGGGGAATGATTAAGGCTGGACATAGAGACTTGGAAACTCTCTCCTCTAGGTAATAATTGAAATCATGGGTACAGATGAAATCACCCATAGAGAATATATTTAGAGTAAGAGTTGACCTGGGATCCATGAGCTTATTTTTTTTCTTTTAAAAATGCATAAACAGATATAGATAATTGTATTTCAATACAATTAATGGCCTTTGTATTCCTTGGTATTTTGTTTCATTCATTTCAAAAAGGGTCCATGGGTTTCATCAGGTTTCTAGAGGAATTTTGGACACAAAACAAGGTTAAGGATCTAGAGAAAAAAAGAGAAAGTGCAGAGTTTGGGGGAACACTCACACTTGAAGGGCAAGAAAGGGTTGATGGGTTTTCAAGGGACACTGAGGAGTGTTGAGGCATGTAAGACAAGAACTAGAAGAGATGAGTGGCCAGAGGCCAAGAAAGGAAAGAAATCAGCTGGAGGGGGTTGGCCATCAGCGTCAAATGCTGCCCAAAAGGTTATGGTCTATGAGGCCTGAGAAAATGTCATTTGATTTAGCAGTTAAGAAGTCCCTGATGCCCTTCCACTGCACCTTGTCAGTCCAGTTTGTGGTCAGGTCAAACCTCATTGCATGATGGGCCAGTTTTGTTTTCCTGACAGGGGCTTACAGCCAGTCAATCCTCTCATTTTTCCTGAGCACAACCCAATGACCAGAGCTAAGGGTTCATCCTGGATGTCATTCCCCTCATCTGCTAGATCTGTCAATGAAAAGATCAGCTGCTACTCAAAATGCAGGATCTTCATTCTCCAAAGCAGAGGGTTTGCCGTGTTTTGTTCCTGGCGTGATTCTTCCCCTGCATAGCGAGGAGAAGCTAATTAACACGAGATGGCAACTGAGCTGTAATAGCTGCCAGTTCCCCAGTGCGGAATCCTCTTTAGCATTCTCTCAGCCTCCCTCCACAGCAATAAATTCAGATTAGATATTAGAAGGAAGCTGTAGACTGTTCAAAAGCTCTCTTCTCCTCAGGGTTGTCTTCTCCCTAGGCAGGCAGCCAGGTTACCTGTACTCTCTGACTGGCAACTAGTGTACTGTGGACAAGTTGTAAATATATTTTTATTATTGCTGCAGAAGATTATTCACATAAACTTACCATTTTTTCTTATTTAAAGATATATAAAAAAGCAGGGATAACATTATTAACAATTATAATAAGAACCCACATTTCTATATAGTTTTTACAACCCATTATGCACATTCCTTATGGTAGCACTGTGAGGGAGAAAGTGAATGTTTCAGATTCTCCATTTTCCAGATGAAGAAACTGAGGCACAAGGTTAGGTGACTCAACTCCTGAGTAGTAGAATTAAGATTCGACCTAGATCTTTGAATTCCAAAAGAAAAAAAGGGGAAAAAAACACCTCATTTTACAAATAAGTAACCTGAGGCCAAGAAAGAAGATAAGGCTTACCAAAGATGTGACAGAGCTATGATCTGAGCCCAAAATTTCTGACTCCAAATCCATGGGTATATCATAGTTTGCCCTGTTGAATGTTCTTTCAGATAGATAGATGGATGGATGGATGCTTAGATCAATAGAATATTTATGAGGGATACTTAGATCAATAGAAGACTTACTATGTTCCTGGAACTATGTAGGTATACCCCTTGACAATTTGGTATAATAGGATATGAATCTAGAGCTTAGTTTAGAAAATATTCATTGAATACCAGAATTAGATATTTTGTTGTTTATCCTATATGCAATGCAGAATTATGGCAAGTGTGCTCGGAGCAAACAGATATCAAAGAAAAATACTTAAATGTGATATAAATGGCTAAAAAATAGGTAACCTTCATAGCAGGTAATCCTAATTTGTCTGTAAAACTAGTGGTTTACTGCATTTTTATTCCTGATCCCTATATTCACACATTTCTGAAAGTCAAGTGAATTTTAATTCCATTTTTTTCCAAAGCTAATAGCATACTGTTAACCTGCTACCAAGAGGATGTTTAGTATTTAATTAATGTAGTTTTTGTTAAGACTCAAGTTAAGGTTCTTGAATTTGAGATTGGCTTTCATTTCCCTCACATTTTCAAAGATTCAATGAAATGAATGCTTTGCTTTAGAGCTGTTTAGGAATCAGAAAAGATGGCATGGGGGTGGGGGAGAAGAACACTGGATTTGGAATCAGGAGTCCTGGGGTTCAAATTCTGGCTGTGGGAACTTATATGTCTGAGTCCTTGCATTATCATTTCCTCTTTCTACTTTTCATTTTGTTCATATATAATTCAGTTTTGAAAATATTTCATTAATGTCTTACTGTATGACTAACATCAGATACAGATGATACAGAGAAAAAAAAGTCATAATAGCTGCCCTCAAGGATTCCGCATTCTATTGGGAAGAAATAACATATACTCAGATGTGTTAGCAAACAAAGTATACTTTGCAAAAACTGCAGTTATATTGTGGGGGCCTGGGGGAAGGCTATTAGGGTATAGCACCTCCACAATCTGAAAAATTCAATAAAAATTTTTGACCCTCCCTTTATACCAGAGAAGTCTGAATTTTCTTTTTTCCTGGGGTGTTTACAGTACCTTATTGTAAAATTTGGGTTAAGTATTTGATCATAGGCTATATGTAGGTCAACGTTAAGTAAAAATAGTATGTGAAAAAAGAACCTTTTCTGTATCATCTGCTAGCCTTCACATATTGCCTGTGGCTACCACAAAACTCCCCAAGAATTCCCGTTTAATTCCTGACCCTATGTTATATCCAAACCCCAATGGGGAAATCAAGATGTGGAAGGGATAATTATAAATAAATAAGACCACTAAAACCCAAAGGAATCAGGAAAAAGCTTTTTAGGAGCTGCTACCAGAGGTGAGCCAGGAAGAGAGATAGGGATTCTAACAACTGTAGATGAAGAATGTGAAATCATGGAGGCTAGAAATGGAATTAGGGTAGCCCACTTGGAATGGAATGAAATATGTGAGAAGTGATATGAAATTAATATTTGAAGATTTATTTGTGTTGAATTGTGGAAGGTTCTAAATGTCAAAGATAAATGAGTTTATCATTTATCCTAGAGTTAATAGGGATCTCCTAGAGCTGCTTGAGTAATAGAATGACATGATTGGTCAGACCTGAACCTCAGAAGATCTCTATAAAATGATTAAGTCAAACTGGGGAATCTCAAAGATTCTTTCTGACTCTTAAGCTTCTGATCCTATGAAATCTGATTTCAAGTCATCGTTGCCCCCCCCCACCAGATATTTTGAAGGTCAAGTCATTTCTCCAGATTTAAAGTTCTTTTCTTTTTCTGGAGAAGACTGAGGTGGGACTCAAGGTGGGGAGAGGAGTCTTAAATACTTCTTCAGTCCCTGCCTTTTGAAAGATCTATGATTCTTCTCCCCCCCACACACACACTTAAGCTTCCTCTCTGCCCAGCATTTTATACTATTCTATTTTTGTCATTGGATTTGAGCTTGACTCTAAACTAGAGTTTGCTGGGTCAATCAGGGCAGAGTAATGAAGTTCTTTGGCCCTCCATTTGACATAGAGAAGAAAAAAGGGGAAAAAAAAAGACTGAATGCACAACAACCCTGGCTCTTTGGATGACTGAATTACTTGGACAGTGTTGTAACCCTGCAGGAGTCCAGGTGTGAGGGGCCTTTGCTCTGACTAACCCAGCTGGCAGCTGCTGTCTTGGAATGCTTCCTTGTGAAGAGATAGTCCCTGGAACCAAAGGTCTCTAGGCCCTGGCTCCTCAGAAGAGCTGCCCAGAGGGCCGGGACTCCAAGCCCTCCTCTCAGGAGCTGGAGAGAGGCTAAGCTGGGTCTAAGGAGGACCCTGTCTCTCAAGTGACACTTGTTGCAGGAATCACAGGCTTTAAGGTCACAGTGACAAAACCAAGCCATATTTTCTTGACTTTTGTCAGGGGGAGGGAGCTTCGGTTGCCAATATGATTTTACCCTGCACTCAGCTTTCCTTCATTCAAAAGGAAATTTCAGTGTGGATTCAGGGTTTACAGAACCAAAGCAAAGCCTGTACACAACACAATACAGAATAACACAGCAGGGTCCTGAATTCTTTGTGGGGTTAGCATAGGTGGTTGGATTTACATTCTCTCAGAGGCAATTCAATTCTATTTGTCAGATGTTCCTCAGTAAGGGAGTAGGAGGCAAAAAAATTAAAGACAATTTCCCCCTTCTTCTCTGCCAGAGAGCTTGTAATATGTAGGGGAATATTAGACATGTATATATAACTATAATGTATCTTAAAATACAATATTTATATGAGCACTATAAAAATGCATTGAAATCCAATTAGGGAATAATTCCCAGTAGGGAAAAATGAGGGAAAGCTTCATGGAGGTAGTAACATTTGAACTGGACCTCAAAAGATGGGTAGGATTTAAAACAAAAAATTTAACTTTTTTATTTCATGGACCCTTTTGATAATCATACCTCTTCTCAGAATAACGCTTTTTTTCTATTTTTATTTTATGGAATAAGACAAGCATAAAGCAAGAATAATGTTTGTGAATGCATAAAATACAAAGAAAAAATATATTGATATACTCAAATTATTTTTTAAACTCACAATGTAGTCCATATTAAGAACTCATCCTTTAAACAGATGGGCATGTTATGCAGGAAGGAAAGACATCAAGACTATAAATAATGTAACACTTAAGATTTGAACTTGGAAAGGATTAGTTTCTAACTCTAACACCTTATTTTTCAAAGGAGGCCAATCCATGGACGTGATTTATCCAAGACCTCACAAGTAAGGGAACTTAGGTCTTTTGAGTCAAAATCCATTCCTCTTTTCATCTGTCTTTCTACTAAAAGGGATGGCAGATGTTTCCCTCTGATTAAAACTTAGAATATATAAAAGAAAGCAATGTTAGGAAAGTGGGAAAGATCAATTGGGGTACCAAACTGTGCAGTTCCTTGAAGACTTCTTTGCAGAAGTCTATGAAGCCAAAGAAGTTTGGGTTTTATCCTAGGAGATACTGATAAGTTTTTGAGAAGAGGAGTGACATGGTATCAGTAGTACCCCAAGAAGACAAAGATCAATCTTAGTGTCTCACTGAGGAAATAAGAACTCTCTTGACTAATAGTACAGTTCTCTTAATTCAGGAACTGCTGAAATAAATATATTTTTACGATAATAGATAATGAGAGTCCAGAATGTCCTCTTTGCTTGAGTAGAGCATACATTTGGCAGACTAGCAATTGATATTCATGCCCTCCTGAGTCACAGTGTGGCATACAGGAAAGAATACAGAAATGGGATACACATGTTTGGGTTTCTTGTCCTAGCTATGTCTTTTAGGAGGTCATGTGGTCTTGGGTAAGTAATTTCCCTTAATTGGAAGTCCATCTGTAATCTCAGACCTGAATGTTCTCTAGGGTTCTTTTTCTGAATGAGTTGTTCATTGAGGGCCTTTTTTGTTCTGACAATCTATGTTCTCAGACCCTATCTAGTTCTTTTATTCTAAATTCTATTCACTCAGTATGTTTAATCATTTTGTGTTCTTAAAAAAAAATACAAAAATCCCAGATACCCAATCTCTTCCTCCTTGTTAAATATATTATAATCTATTTATTTCCTTTCCTATTTCTTAGGAAAATTCTGACTTTAAAAGTTTTTTCTGGAATTTTTGAAACACTGTGATAGAGAACTGGAATTAGGAAGATCTAGGGTGAAATTCTGCTTAAGCAACCCCTATCTGATTCGGTTTTGTTCAATTATGTCCTACTCTTTATGACCCCATTCTGATTTTTCTTGGAGAAGATACTGCCATTTCCTTCTCCAGCTTATTTTTACAGAAGAGGAACAAAGTAAACAGGGTTAAGTGGATCACACAGCTAGTGTCTGAAGGCTGGATTTGAGTTCATGAAGATGAGTCTGTCTGATTCATAATACAAAAATGCTCTATCCACTGAGCCACCTTAGCTGACTCTGATTTTAGCCTATCGATAAAATTGAGGTAATGATAGTGCCTACCTCAGATTATGGTGAGGATCAAATGAGTTAAAACAATGAGAGGTAAAACATTTTGCAAAAGTTAATGCTTTATGTTATGCTCTGCAACAGATCTGCACTTTTAACCAAATACTTGTAGATGAAAGAATTTGAAAAGTACAATTACAAGTCAAAAAATTTAATATCTCTTGATTTCTTCCTTAGTAACCTGGACTAGTCACTTATCAGTGCCCCAGATAACTCTCAAAACTAAAGCAGCTACAGGTGCTGTTCTTTATTGGATAGAGGAAATTCCCTAAAATATTACATCTCCTATACCCATGAAATCCCAAATCCAGACTAAGATAATCCAAAATTCCCCTTTGACAGTGTCAATGCAGATCTCTTTATGGAAAGATCATTATCTCAGTCCTGTCTAAATCTGCCTCCTTCAGGGAGCCCTCCATAGATGATAGCAATTGATGTATCATTCCATTCCTGGGAATTTCTTAAATGCCTACCTATTCTATTTAGTCACGGGCATTTAATAAATGCTAGTTGACTGGGTGACTATTTTTATCACAGTATATTGTCTCACACTTCCAGAGGTGGATGTTCTTCCCTGGTCAGTCCATAGCCCAGAGTTGTTCAATAGTCTCATTAGTGTTCTGGATGATGGAAAAGAGATTACACTCATTAAGTTTGCTGAAGATGACAAGCTCGTTAGCAGGGGCCAGGGAAGGGGGAGAAATGCAGGGTTGGAAGATAATGGCTAGCACTTTGGAGAAGAGGATCAGAATGTTAAATGACTCTGGTCAATTGGAGATGTGGTCAAAAACAGATATAATGAAGTGTAATATTCCTTGCTAAAATATTCTGAGAATTCTATGTCTGAACATTTCCTTTGTCCCTCTTGTTATCTGTCTTGAATTCTGCTTTTCTTCCTATCTGTCATATCCTTCCCTCCAAAGAAAGTAAGCTCCTGGAGGGTAGGAATCATGTTATTTTTAACTTTGCATCCCCAGTGCCTAACTCATTAAATTGCACATAGTTGGTACTCAATAAATGTTTTACTGAATAAATGTCACTGAAGTATAGAAGGCAGACTAAGTAATTTATTAGTAAGATGTTAATTCAAGATGGATTTCTTTTGTAATTCTATTCTCCTGACATAGATCATAACCTATTTGTGCCTTAGCATAAAGCATTATGGTAGGTTGTGTAGGAGGCACAGAGTTTTAATAAAATATAATCCCTGCCTACTCTCATGGAACAATAGTCTAGTGAGAAAGAACAAGTCACAAACATTGATAGCTAAAATAAACAGTATTTCAACAGTAATAAAATGAGCAATACAAACAAAATATTCCGAGAGTCTGAGGACTCTTAGTAACCAAGAAGACTATAGAAAGTTTCTTGGAGGAGGTAATATTTTAGTGGGGCTTCAAAGAATAAGAAAGAAATAAAACAGGCCAACACTGGGAAGCAGTTCTTTCTAGGCAGTGGGTACAGAGCATAAAAGCATGGGACTTACTCAAGGAATAGGGAGTTTGGGTTGTTTTTTTAAGCTTGATTAAAGTATAGAGCAAGTGGAGTAAAGTAACATGAGAAAAGGCTGAAAATGCCGCATGGTACCAGATGACAGAGGTTCTTAAATGCCAGGCAGAAGAGTTTGAACTTCACTTGATAGGGAATAGGAAACCACTGGAGATTTTTATGATGTGTTCATCATAAAGAAGTTTGTTCTAGCAGTGTGTTAAAGTTGGATTGTATTGTAGAAAGAATAAAGGCAAGAAGGCTCTGCTCCTTATTAACACATCCAGTTTGGGAGGTAGTATGATACAGTGGAATGAGCCTTTACACTGAAGAGAGACCTGACTTTGATTTCCTGATTCTCATACAGAATAGTTAGATCACCTGCTATAAGGAGCTAGAGCTCCGTTTCCTCATCTGTAAAATGAGGGAATAGCAACCAGTGATCTCTAAGGTCTCTTAGAACATGATCCTGTGACCTAGTAGGAGGCTATTGTAAAAAGATCAGATAGATGGTAGACAGCCTATACTTCCGCCTCTGGTCTTAAGCCCTCTTCTGGGAGGGTCTGGATAAGACTGACAGATATAGGAAGACGTCACTTATAACTAGTGATTACAGAATTGATGAAGGGCTGAAGCTTCAGGGGAATGTGACATCAGGGAAACAATGTCCACTCTATTTCTGGAACTCAGTTCTCTTCTCTGTCCGAGACTGTACCACTACTCTGAAGCTCTGGCTTGGTACTTCTTTTATTTTTTTTTAGGTTTTTTTTTTTTGCAAGGCAATGGGATTAAGTGACTTGCCCAAGGCCACAAAGCTAGATAATTAAGTGTCTGAGGTCAAATTTAAACTCAGGTCCTCCTGATTCCAGGGCCAGTGCTCTATCCACTGCACCACCTAGCCACCCCAAGGCATGGTACTTCTAAACCTCATGGGATGTCTGGATAGCTCACTTCTCCCTGCTGGACTAGAGGAAGTGACATTCTTAGACTACCTAGGGTTGGGAAGAAAATGCTCTATAGGTTACTGTGATCAAACTGTGTACCGAGAAGTACAGATTAGGGGCCTACTCCTTGCGAGGCCCTGATGCGCCCCACCTCACCTACATTGACCAGTTGCTTGTGGTGGAAGGTGTGAGGCTGGAGTGCCGCAGCCTATCCATGTGACCAAAGCACTTTTCTGCCCGAATGAAGCTCACTTTCCCCCTCTGACCTTTCATGAAACTGTATTGACTTTGCACATTCACTGCCAGTTGGTTCCCTAGTCAATCCATATCATTCTGCAGAGAGGAGAGGAGGCCCAGGCTGCTGGGGAGCGAGGCTCCCCGGTTATTTATCTCCCTCCTTGCCCAGTGTAAATTGGTCAGCCTGATTCTGTTCGCATGATAAAAATCATAATGTCGCAAATTACTTACTCAATAAAATGGGGGTTTGTCTATTATTAGTGATCATTAGTGTTATAATGCGCATGGAAATTTAGAGCAAATTAACCACATATGCAAGCTGTTGCTTGCAAGTGCAGTTAATCATAGGCTAGCCTGTGCCAGTGGACAGAAGGTTTTGTAAGAATTTTCCCAGGAAGAATTTGTGGGAGGAGAACCAAAATGCCTGAGTTGGGGGGTCCCCCCACCCCTTTTTGTTTTGTATTCTGCTTTTTAATCTGATTCTCCCCAAAGCATATTTTAGAGACACTGTCAGTCCCTAAAAGCACTAGAAAGAATTACAGCTCAAATTAAAACAGCTTTGAATGCTGACAGTCCTTTGGCCCCAGGACTTTTTAAGCCATAAATAATGAATCAAAGTTTCCGGCCGATAAAAGAAAGACCCACCCTCTCTTCTCTCCCTCTGCCTTCTCCTCCTCTTCCTCCTTATGCAACAAATGTGAAGCCTCCACTGTCAGGGTGAGCAAGTGGTATGAGCTGACATTTAAATACCAATTTAAAAGATCTGCAAAGAATCTTAAATATATTATTTCATTTGAGTCTCACTATCCCCCATTTGAGGTGAGAGATCACTGCTGTCATGGGGAAACTGAGGCTGGAGGAGTCACATAGTAAGTTTTAGAGGCAGGATTCAAATTCATTTCTGCTGGACATCAAGTTAGGATTCTATCACCTGTGTCACGGCACCTCTGAGTGCTGCTGCTTCCTCACACATATAAGGTGGCCTGGTATAGTACAGAGAAAATCTGGACTTGGAGCCTGGAAACCTGTGTTTGGATCCTGGATCTGACTCAGACCTCCTGGGTTTCTCTTGCTCCATGACTGACCCTCTATGTACTCTGCTGTTCTGCTTCTATAAGGAGTGACTATTTTTTGTTTGTTTGTTTGTTTTTTATTTTTGCACAGCAATGGGATAAAGTGACTTGCCCAAGGTCACACAGCTAAATGAGTATTAAGTATCTGAGTTTGAATTTGAACTCAGGTCTTCCTGACCTCAGAGCAGCCATCCTGCACCACCTAGCTGCCCCTGAGGAGTGACTATTAAAAATTTGTAAACTGAGGCCTAGAGAGGAGAAGTGATGCTTTAAACATCAGAGTTAGGATCAGAACCCAGGTCTTTACTGAGTCTAAGAATAGGGTTCTTTTTTCTCAGAGCAGTTAGGTAGCACAGATGTGTGACCCTGGTCAGGTCATTTCCTTCTGTGTACCTCAGTTCCTTCAGCTATAAATAGCACCTACTCCCAGGATTGTTTTTTTGTTTTGTTCTGTTTTGTTTTTTAGGTTTTTGCAAGGCAAATGGGGTTAAGTGGCTTGCCCAAGGCCACACAGCTAGGTAATTATTAAGTGTCTGAGGCTGGATTTGAACTCAGGTACTCCTGACTCCAGCGTTGGTGCTCTATCCACTGCGCCACCTAGCCGCCCCTCGGGATTGTTTTGATACATAGGAGACTCTTAATAAATGGCTGCTTCCTTCCTTCCTTTTCCTCCTATGGCCACAGAATATAAATCCTTTGAGAGTAGAGCTTGTTTCATTTTTTTTGTCTTTGTATCAACATTATCTAGGACAGTAACTGCCACATAGTAGAAGTTTAATAAATGCTTGTAGGATTGAGTGATGCCACACTCTGCCTCTCAAGCATGTTCTGTTGGTGAAGGAAAAGTCATCACTTTTAGTTCAGTGTCCATAGTCTGCACCAATACCTAGTCCACATATCAGGAAGCTTGGGATTTTCTTGCCTCACTAAATTCTGTAGAAGGAATCCACTACCATCTAGGGTCAGCATCTATCCTCACTGCCTAGTCCGTGTCTAATTGGACAGTGTCTGGTCATCTGGTCAGTGTCTTTTTCTACATATGAAAATTCTTTTCTCAAACCCAGACTCTTCATTTTAAGCCGGTCTGAATATCTGCCGCAACTCAATTTTTAAGCATCTGGAGGGCAGGCACTACTTATTTGTAATTCTCTTTAAGTATTCCTAGTATAATAACAGATATAATAAAGTATTTCATAGTTTGTGTCCAGGTCAGGGCACCAATAACAATATTGACAGACTGGTATATGTCAAGAAAAAGAAGACCAAGATTGGAGAGGGGGCTAGAAGTCGTTTCGGTCATCCAACATTCTATGGAAAAATCCCAAGAGAGATGAAAAGTTGAGATGAGACATGCTCTTTTTCTTCATAGAACTCAGTCTAGGAAGGGGTTAAGACATAAATACAGACAATTATATCACATAATATCACATGATAATTACATTAGAGAAGTTTAAAGAGCTATGTGAGGTCTGAGAGGGAAGATCCTGCTCAGGGAATACCTTAACTGTCATATGAACAAAGACAAGAAAACTAGATGTTCCTATCTTGGGAAAGTGGAAAGTTAGGGGGAAAGCCTGATGTCTGTCTTCAGGTAATTAGACAGCAAGAACTTTCTAAAACTTAGAGCTAGCCACCAGTGGATCTACCCAACTTCCTGGACAACTTTTTTTTATTCTGTTCATGTTTTTTTGACACTATCATAATGGAGATGCTTCTGTCCTGTCCTTGATTCTTTGTACTTCACTGACCCCTCTCCTTTCCCAGACAGTACTGATCTTCAGTGATCTCTTTGTATGAGATTTGTCATATGAAATTCATCATCATAGACAATGTTTGGCAACCTGCCTTTGCTCACTACATGTGTCTCCACCACCCTTTGGATCACTTCAAATTTAGATTTTGTAGGAGTACAGTGTTCCTTGATTTGCAGCCATTTGAAGGGAGACAACATTGCAGTCCTTGATAAGTTCAAGTGATTAGGTCCTGATCCCCAAAAGAACTAGCAGATGTGATTTTGAGGCTCTCTCCTTGATCCCTGAAAGATCATAGAGAAGGGGAGAAGAGCCTTGGGATTAGAGAAGGGCAAATATCTCAGTTTTCCCAGAGATTGTAGTCTGTAAACAGTGGACCAATAAATTGGGCTTCGTAGTGAAATTCCAGAACATATCATTAAAGGAATAGCTAGTGAATGTCTCTGGTGATCCCAGAGA
Organism: Macrotis lagotis; assembly: GCF_037893015.1. Taxonomy (NCBI): domain Eukaryota; kingdom Metazoa; phylum Chordata; class Mammalia; order Peramelemorphia; family Peramelidae; genus Macrotis; species Macrotis lagotis. The sequence goes on from NC_133658.1 coordinate 82,865,065, forward strand.
GTCAGTGTGGCTTCATCAAAGACAGATCAGACTAAACAATTTTTTTGACAAAGTTACTAAACTGGTTATTAGAGGAATGTAGTGGCTATATAGAAGTTCATCTAAATAATAGCAAAGCTTTGGCAAAATCTTTGATACTATTCTTGTGAGCTATATAACAAATACTATGTTTAGGTAGAATTAGAACTTTTCATTTTTTTATGAAATGACCAGACCTATTTCTTCTGGATACCAAGGCCCATCCTATGGCTCCTTTGAGCATCCTCTACTTCAGAGATGTCAAATAAGCCCATCCCCTCCCTTCCAGTGCCTCAGAAACCATATTAAAATGTAATTGGGAGGGGCAGTTAGGTGGCATAGTGGATAGAACATCAGTCCTGGAGTCAGGAGTATCTGAGTTCAAATCCAACCTCAGATACTTAATAATTACCTAGCTGTGTGGCCTTGGGCAAGCCACTTAACCCCATTGCCTTGCAAAAACTGAAAAGAAAATGTAATTGGGAAATATTTAACAAAACAAATAAATTAAAAAGTACAATAAACATAGATAATGTTAATTTATTGTTTTCTAGTTCACTATGTGACCCACATATATCTTATATATCTTTAGTGCCACCTACCCATTCTGTTTGAGTTTGATGTTCCTGCTCTACTACTGGCATACTGCCCCTCTTCCCATACTCAGGATCTATCTGCCCTATTTAAAAAATAAATTATCACTAATGTGGATAAAAATATAGATAATATGCTTATATAGTTTCCAGTTGACCCAAATATCAAAGTAGTAGCTAATATATCAAACAACAGAATCAGAATGCCAAAAAGATTTTGACATCTTAGAACTTTGGACCAATTTAATTAGATGAAATTAAATAGGGATGATTATTTAAAACTGGAATTGGAGTTCCAAAATTGATTTCACAAGCATAAGATGAGAGTTCTATTACTAAATAATAGCTTTTTTCTGAAAAAGATCTATCATAGCAGAAAGTGCCCTGGATTTGAAGCATCAAGAGGACCTGGATTCAAATCCTACCTCAGACACTTACTAGTTATATGACCCTAGGCAAGTCAGCTAATCTTTCTGAGGCTCATCTCATATATGTGAAATAAGAAGGTTGGACCGAAAGGCTTTGAAGGTGTCATCAAGCTCTAAATCTATTATCCTAAAATTCTGGGCTTTAAAGCTCAATGTGAGTCTGATTATACATGTATAACTTATATTAGGTTACTCTGTGTCTAGGGCAGGAGAGAAGGAAGGAATAGAGAGAGAGAGAGAGAGAGAGAGAGAGAGAGAGAGAGAGAAATATGGAAGTCAGAATCTTACCAAAAAAAAGATTGTTGAAAACTATTTGCATGTAGTTGGAAAAATAAATTTATTTTTAAAAAGCTCAGTGTGAGTCAAAGGTCTAATATATTAGCTTAGAAAACAACAGCCCTCTTATACAAAAATTAAGAATGTTCAGAATTTAGGAAACAATTTCCTAAATTAGACAATTAGAACCATCTGAAATTAGAATAAGCTGCCTTGGGGAGTAATAAGGTCCTGTCTTCAAACAAAAGCTACATGACTACTTTTTGTATATATCATGTAGAAGATTCTTATTCTAGTACAAGGTGTGCTGTACACGAACTGTAGAAGATCTCTTAGGCCCCTTTCAACCACAAGATTCTATGATCTATTTCATTTTTTCCCCCCTGAGATTAGGTCCAGCTTTGATTCTTAATTTAATTCTTTTTTTTTTTAAATATGGACAAGGGAGCGGCTAGGTGGCATAGTGGATAAAGCACCGGCCTTGGAGTTAGGAGTACCTGGGTTCAAATCCAGTCTCAGACACTTAATAATTACCTAGCTGTGTGGCTTTGGACAAGCCACTTAACCCCATTTGCCTTGCAAAAACCTAAAAAAATAAAATAAAATAAAATAAAAATATGGACAAGTCACTCTCCCTTAGCTCCAGATTCTTCATCTTAAAAATGAGAATTCCAGTAATTAACTACACATCAGTTTGAGTTGTTGTCAGGAATTTTTTGGTAATAATAATGTTTGTCCTTCATTTTCGAGGACGACCATAACATCAGGGAGGCAATACCATGACAAGCTTGTGAAATGGATTTGAGTGAGGGGTTGCTATGCTAAGTCACCAGCCTCACTTTCTCCTCCAGAGCCATCTAGGTTCAGTGGCCAGATATGAATCAGGAGGAATTTTTGGGTAAACTTTAAAGCATTACACAGATGTCAACTGTCATTGTCATTTGTAAACTTCAAGAAATAAGAGCTCTCTTTTGTATTATCATGTTTGGTATTTGTTTTAGCCACAGTAACTCTCAAACATCATCTTCTAAGGCATCAGGAGTTTTACATCTGTTAGTGGAGAGAACCCACACCAATGAAATAACAAATAACCTTGTTATTAGGCTGAAATGATCTATTAAAATCATGAAATATGCAGACATATTTTTCCTGACCCTTCATAAATACAGTGATCCCTCAGTTGGCCAAGGTAATAGAAATAAATTTTAAATCTTGAAGGAAACTTAGATACATCCTGTCTAACCCTATCATTTTCTAGAAGTGGAAACTGACCCAATTTAATAAATGCTGATCAAGTGAATTCCTCAACACCACATATCCAGTCAGTTGTCTAACCATTCACAATCCATATATGAGTTTGCAAAGCATTTTACTTATTTCCTTTAATGCTCACATCTTCCCAGTAAAAATATGTGATTATTAGCTGAGAAACTAAGGCAGATACAGATCATTCTTGCCCAGGGTCATTCAGCTAGAATTATCTGAGGTATGATTAGAATTCAATTCTTTCTGAATCCTTATCTAATCTACAGGCTAGCACTCTACCCATTTTGAAACCCAATTGCCTAGTCAGCATTTATTGAAAGTCTAAGGGGCATCTAGGTGGCACAGGTCCTGGAGTCAGGAGGACCTGAGTTCAAATTCGATCTCAAGCACTTAATAATTACCTACTTGTATGACCTTGGAAAAATCACTTAACCCCAATGCCTTGCAAAAAGCAAAACCAAAAAACAGTAGTCTACTGTGTATCTAGGACTGTATTAGGAAATCTCCAGTTTAATGCAAACATGAGGATAGAGGCCTGTCAAGAAAAACATTGCAGGGTAGAAATCAACTTCTTGAAATCCACTGGCACTCCATGGGAGTCACTGATGGTCACTCATCAATAAGCTCCCCATTTGGTTTTAAGAGATTAGTGACCTTTTCTTGAAATACTGTATGCTCACATGGGACTGTACTGGATGACAGGTCTTGCCCTGGAGGACATAACCCTTTTAGCTCTACTCCTTCAAACCTGAGACTTCTACATCCTGATTGATGAATACCCTACCTGTGGCCCATTATATTGACTGACTACTCTAGTCAATCTTCCCTTTACTCTTTCCCCTGTTCCAGTACTCTCTCTCCTTCTTCCCACCCCCTTTCCAACTAGAACTACAATCAAATCAATTCTACTTGAAAGGGTGTGCCAATAATGCATTCAAACCTAACTACTCCTCCGTAGTCACCCCTCCCCTATATTATCTCTTCCTTTTAGAAGTTAAGCTCCTTCTGGGCAGGACCTGTTCACTTTTTTGTTTTTGTATCCCCAGTACTTATCCTTGTAAGTGCTTAATAAATAATTCTTTTTTTCCTTCTTCCTTCCTTCCTTCCTTTCCTTCCTTTCACTCCTTTATATCATTTAAAGCTGACAAGGACCATAATCATCTTGTTTAACCCTCCCACTTTTTCAGAAAAGAAAACTGAGGCCCAGGGTGATTTTAATGATGCACAAAAGTATTGTGAACTAAGATTTGGACCCGGGTCAAGTCACATAACTGGCCTTGGTCTCTCAGAACTCTACTTTTGATTTAAAAAGTATTATCCATTAGTGGAAAATAAAGTAGGCTCAAAGTCAAGGGAATCTTGGTTCAGCTTCTACAACTGACACTAATGAGTTATCCACAAACAAGGCATTTCACCTCTCTTTAAGTGTGATTGTCTGCATATAAAAGATAATAAATAATAATACTTGTACTATCTACTCACTTGGGCTGTTATAAGAAAAACACTTTGTACAACTTATAGTGGTAGAGAAGTACAAGTCTTTGTCCCCCTCCAGTTGTGTGTCTGCTTTTGCCAAATTTTACTTCTCCCTCCTATCAGGCTGGCCTGGAAGGGAAAGAAGGAGGTGAAGGCTGTCTCTGAGACTGGACTTTGCCTGTGGAGCCAAGGAAGGTGATCTGGGCAAGCTGTTTACTCCATAACCCAGATGGAAGCCCATAGCTCCCAGCCTCACCACCCCCACACACATGCTTCTGCACCTGGAAAACCACACTACCTGTATACAAATTACCCCCACATTCTGCTTGGTTCAGCAGCTCATGTTCACCCTCCCCCGTGATGTAATTAGGCCTTCAGAGTTCACGTGTGCCTATTATGATCTCTCCTGAGTTTTATCTTGGGTTTTTTTTTTTGAGGGGGGTAGCAGTAATCATATATATATTAAAATTGTGTATCAATTGTTTGGCTAAATTATGCACAGTGGGCCATCCTAGCCTCCCATTAACATAAAGTATGCTAAACAATGTGTTTTTTTCCTGATAATTATGCTCAAATGCATCAATTGCTTATTCGAGAAAATTTAAATATGAGTTTTTCTTATTTCTTTAAACTTCCAAATGGTTTCATGGCCACATATATAAAGTCAGTATTACTTTTGCTCTATGTTATTGCAGCCTAATTATGCCTGGTGTCCTGGGGTATAATGGCAAGAACACTGAATTTGGAACTGAGATGAGCTTGGTTTTAATCCTGCTGCATTACTTATTGTGTGACCTTGGACAAGTTATTTTGCTTCCCTAAGGTCTATAAGATAAGGGAGTTGGATTAGATGATTTCTAGTGACTTTGTAATCCAATATCATATGATCCTGTTTCATTGGTGTGGGAGCCTTTTCCTTGACCCTTTCCTTATCTTAATAGATGGCTTCATGGGACATAGCCAAACAATACCAAACCCTGGTGATGAGCCTCTGTGTCTAGGGGTTTATTTTGGAGTTGAAGTAGCCTTAGTGACTAACTAGTCCAAACCATACTTTAAGAAAAATCCCTACCCCAAAATATACAAGTGATTATCTAGTTTTTTGCTTGTAGTCTTCTAGTGACGGGGAACCCACCACCTCATTATAGCCCATTGAATAGCATGAATTGTAAAGAATTTGTTTTTTCTCATGATCAAGCCTACATCTCCCTCTTTGCAGCTGCCACCTATTTCTAATACTTCTGATCTCCATTACAGAGTAGTACAGTGCTTCTCTCTCTGTCTCATGAGAGCCCTTCAAATAATTGTTCAAATGATCCTGTTTCCTCCTAATTCTTCTCTGTTCCAGTCTAACTATCCCAAATGCCTAACTCTGATATGGTGTATCTCAAGGCCTTACACCATCCCTGTTGCTTTCCTCTCTATGCTTCCTGGCTTATTAATATCCTTCCTAATATGTGATGGCCAGAACTGAGCACATCCCTCTGGATGTGCTCTGGTTAGGATCAAGTATAATCATTTCTGCTTTAATGTGTGTTTCAAAAATGCAAATTTGTAAAAAAAATGTAATTGATATATTAGGGAATAGTTTGAACATAATTCAGATTTTGAGTTTGACATTTCTTCTGAGAGAATCAACCAAAATAAGAAATCTGTACCACTTCACAATAACTTAGAAGCTACAATCCTTCCATGTCCACTTTCACAAGTAAACTTTCAGTCATTGTCTGAATGTCATATACCATATTTTTGTGTATCTTTTGGTACAATAGGAGCTGTGAGTAGAGAAGATTTGGTGCAAAGCATCCCATCCCTTTTGCCATGACCTGCAATTTCTTTGACAACAGTCACTAGTCAACCAGTAGACACAAGGCTCAGATGCCATCAATCTTCTGTAGAATTTATATTTCTTAACCATTTAACAAGTATAAAGTTGAATGACCATTTTTCATTAGATTCCTAATTTTTCAATGTCTCACTGATGACATTGTTGATCCTTGTCCCCCCAATCCCATTTCCCCCCTAAATTCTATGATTTTTATTAATGTGATTGGGCATAGGGCATTGCTTTTAAGAAACATGCCTCATTATAGCAGAACAGGCTGTGAGAGTCTCAGACTACAGACATCCATCCATCAGCAAGCCTCTTTCCAACTTGTTAGACTCACCATAACTGAAGATCCTACTGGTAAAGGTAACTCAAAGCTCATAATTGTCCCATGATGAGGTATTATCACTTCTCACTTCTCACGGAAACTCAGTTTTACCATCTGTAAAATGAAAGACTGAATTAAGTTTCCTGTTATATTCCTTCCAGTTCTGACTCTTTGTGATCTCTTATGCAATGATGTAGGACATGTGAATGATTGGTGGCTCGTCAGAATTCAGAAAGATGGTGGACAGTCCAAAGGAGTATCTTTGCTACTAATGGAAGAACTGGGAGGGACCTTTAGAATGCCACTGAAAATTAACATCAGGATCTGGAGATGGAAAAGACTTAGAGATCCTTGTGTCCCACTGCCTGATGACTAAAACCCAGGGGAGGTTCAAGTGAATTGTCCAAGGCTACACAGTTAATAAGCAGCAGTACTGAGGTTTGAACTCAGGGACTGGCACCAAGACTTTTTCCTTTATATCCTGGTTCAGGATCAGTCAGGGTGAGGGAAATAGAAAATCTCCTGCCATCCCACAGTACCATGCTCTCTCTACTCCCTATCTCCCCCCCCCCCCCATGTCACATTAGGGTATATGGGAAACTTTTTCTCTTACAGGCTTCACTCAGGGAGCTGACAGTTATCACCTGCATTCATCAATATAACTTCCATAAAAACCAAAGCAGTTGAAGAGAAATGAAAAATTACAGCCCAGATTAGTAGCCTAGAGTACTCTAGAGGAGAACAGGGCACTTACCCAAACCAAACGTCAGAACCAACACCCATTACTATTAATTGAGAATATGAATCTCAGTAAAGGAGAAGTGATTATATTTGTTAGCGTCATAACAATAAAGTCAATAAATGTGAATTCCTGCCATGCAATGATCCTCTGGATTTTTGTCGGGTTCCTATTATGCATAGGCAGTTTAGCCACATGGCTTCAATGTCATATGGATTCTTTCTGCACGGGGTCCAGGCATGCCTAGTCTGACATGGTTAATTAATTTCAGGAAAAGATGACATTGATATATTAGAAGTTGCAACTTATGCCAAATGAACAGTTATATATGGCTCTATATTCTGTGTCTTAATATGAGAGGTGGGAAGGGCCACAGAAGACATCCACAAATTCCAAGAACTACCTGTGTGGAAATCCACTCTTCAACATACTCAGTGAGTGATCATCTAGCTTGAATTATTTCAGAAGTCTCATAATCTCCTAAGGGACACACTTGTTCTTTCCTCCCTTTTCAATCCTCTTCACAATAAGGAGCAGATACCTGGGCACATGCTGTTCTTTGGGATTCTTTGGAACCTATTGGTATTCTCTAGGTCATATACTAAGGACCTAAGTGATAATTTGGAATATCACATCCAAATGAATAAGTGCTAATCAAGAATCTAGTATGTAACAAAGACAAAAATTAAAGAGCCCCTGTCCACGTGTGTGTATACATATATACAAATACAAATATATATATATATATATATATATATATATATATATATATATAGACATCTATAGAGCTTATATGCACACATACAAATATATATGAAATATATATAAAATATATAGTTCATATTATATATTGCATAGAGATTCAGGAAGGACTAAGACTTGTCGTGTGAGGGTTGCCATACCCTTTTGCTTTCCATCTTTGGTATCACCCTGATTCACCTAACTCTGACCTGTGGCTCCAAGAAACTATAGCTTGAGCATCGACCACACCCCTGGGTAAAACTGTCTCAGCAGAGGGCTAAATGAGCATGAGGACATCTGAGGGACCTCAAATTCATCAGTGACATAGGAGGATGTCTACCCCAGGTCTGTGAACATTTCCCCCTGAGGAATGGACGGATGAGAACACTTTGTTCTGATAGCCGTGAAAGGAGGCTGAAGCAGGTGCTCTGGTATACTTAGAACTTGGACTAACATTGAAGTCACCAAGGTCACCCATTGTATCCCAAGCCATCACCAGTCATCTTGACTTCTGTCTTGCCACTGGACTTAGATGACTCTAGAAAAGAGAGTGAAAATGATGATTTCAAGGCAATTGTGCTCCAATTAAATCCAATTTATGCTGGAGGCAAAAGACATCATTGACCTTGACGTAATATTGTCATTTTGCTCCTCTTCAAGGACAGACAACAACCTAATTAATATAATTTAATATGATATGATATAATATGATATAATACATATAATACAATATAACATAATGTAACAACATAACATAATTAATATAATACATATACTATAATATATGTATATAAATATATCTAACATTTTATTACGTATTTTGATTTATTATATTTTAGATATACTATAAAACTATAATGTAGACATAATATATACATATAATAAATACAAATTAGTACTCTCTTTTACTTAGTTTAAGAGAGGGAGAGAGAGAAAGGGACCCTCCAGGTTGGGGTGGGGATCAGGGTGAGAAGAGCCTGAATGGACTGATGCTTTAGGTATACACAGCTCCTCTGTTTAATGGAATGGAAGTCAGGTGAAAATCCTGAATAAAGCCATTGATTTCATGAAAAAGCTGTGGACTTGTTCTTTCCATTTTATCTAGACAAGATTTATTTAGAACTTGATTATTTTCCAGAGATATAATTATAAAGCCTTTAACTTTTCTTCATAAATTTATGGCAAGATTTAATTTCTTTCAATTACAGCCCAAATGAAGCCATTCGAATGGGATTCGTGTGCTGTGGAAATGGTGGGTTGCCGCCTCTCTGTGCACACAGACAGCTCACTAGTGGAGTGAATTTTAAGCACCTCCAGTTGTCTATGGCTGCGAATGAATATCCAATTCAATTTGTCGGAAACTTTAGATTAATTAGTTTTATAATTTGCACAGTAAGGTAATGTAAATGTGTTGCTCCTGCCTGGCTTTTTTTTTTTTTTTTCTTAATCCTTTGAGTGGCTATTTAATCTTTTTTATATTAGAATTAAAGCAACTTGGAAGATATGAATATTAATCTAATTATGCGCCGATCACTTTAATTTCTTTAATGTTTTGAATAAAAAAACAACTTTACAAATTGGTTTAGGTTGGAGAACCCTTTTAGAGGATTTGGTGTTTCATCCATAAGTGCAATTGAGAGGATGGTGGGGTTTGGGAAGGGCTGCATTAAGTTTACAGTTATGCAAATCAGCACCATTAATCCCAGAGAACAGTCTTTCAAGGTGTGTGCCAGCTTCAGGATTTTGAATTGGCTCCTACTGAGGAAGAAAGATATCACCAATACAGAAACATTGGGGGGGGGGCAAACAGCTTTATGGAACAACAGTTTTAGCCAGTCAGAATTTAAAAGAAATAGGGATAAGTGATAACAAAAGATTTTCTCCTTTTCTGTTCTAATAATCTCAGGGGAGGAAAAAATATCAGAGTAGGGTATGAACAATGCTTGCAAATTTTATTGCCTCATTATAATTGATACCTGTTTTCTGTGCCAATCAAAGTGCTACTAGCTGTCTAACAACCTTAATGTTTCAGACTGTGGATCCGGTGGTGATGAGCTTGACATAATTATCAGCTGTGTATACAGACAACCTATACAAAGTTGTCTTGACCAATGCCATCATAATAAATCAGATGTCTCACAGAGCACTTTTCTCACAGGCTTCCTGTGAGATGGTGATGTTTGTTGTTCTTTCATCTCAATCATGTCCAATTCTTCATGACTCCATTTGGGGATTTTCTTGGCAAAGATACTGGGAGTGATTTGCCATTTCCTTCTCTTGCTCATTTTATAGATGAGGAAACTGAGGCAAATAGAGTTAAATGACTTGCTCAGGGTCATTCAGCTAGTATGCACCTGAGGCCAGATTTGAACTCTAACATCACTCAGTTGTCATCCTAATATGATTATCTCCTTTTTACAGAAAAAGAACATGAAGCACAGAAAGATGAAGTGACAGGTCTTGAGTCAAATAATTCCTAAGTGACTGAGCCAGGATTCAAACTCAAGCAGACTAATTTAAAGTCCATATCTTTTTGCCCTGCTCCAGACTGTCTAAAGTTGGGTTACTTATCAATGATCATCACCACCACTCTTCTACCACAAGCTCATAAGACTTCATTGAATTGTTTGCCTTAACACTTTGAAACCTAATCAGGGGATTAGTGATGATTCCAAAGGGAGGTAACTATATTCCCCAATAATGCTATTTCCCCCTCTAATATACTGCACAGACCCAATTAAGCACACTAAGGGAAAGTGCTAAATACTTCCTGAATTCTCTCTCTTCATTGAGTGGCCCTTTCACAAATGAATGTCTTTTGTCATAAATATTTAATTGCTTTCAGAAGGCGAAAAGAAACAACTGCTTAGTATGATTTCTATTTAAGGGAGAAATAAACATACAAACCTTTTAAAATAATTTTAGCTATTTAAATTTTTTTTTCAGAAAGTCCAATTTGTGGAAGTTAGTATGGAAGAAACTTAGATTAGACCAACATCTCACACCCTATATACCAAGATAAGATCAAAATGAATACAGGATTTAGACATAAAAAAAATATCATAAGCAAACTAGAAGATCAAGGACTAGTTTACCTGTCAGATCTATGGGAAGGGAAGCAGTTTATGACTAAGGAAGAGTTGGAGAACATTACTAAAAATAAACTAGATGATTTTGATCACATTAAATTAAAAAGCTTTTGCACAGACAAAAACCACTGTAACCAAAATAAAAATAAATATAGTAAATTGGGAAACAATCTTTACAACTGACAAAGGACTCATTTCTAAAAATATTCAGAGAACTGAGTCAAATAAAAAAAAAAGCTATTCCCCAATTGGCAAGTGGTCAAAGGATATGCAAAGGCAATTTACAGATGAGGAGATCAAAGCAATCCATAGTCATATGAAAAATTGCTCTAAATCATTGCTTATAGAGAAATAAAAATTAAAGCATCTCTGAGGTACCACCTCACACCTCTCAGACTGGCCAATATGACCAGAAAGGACAATGATCAATGTTGGAAGGGATGTGGGAAATCTGGGACACTAATACATTGTTGGTGGAGCTGTGAACTCATGCAACCTTTCTGAAGAGCAGTCAGGAACTACGCCCAAAGGGCAACAAAAATGTGCATACCCTTTTATCCAGCAATACCACTACTGGCCTATACCCTGAAAAGGTGATGAAAAAGGGTAAAAACATCACTTGTACAAAAATATTCATAGCAGCCCTGTTTGTGGTGGCAAAGAATTGGAAATCAAGTAAATATCCTTCAATTGGGGAATGGCTTAGCTTATATGTCATGGAACACTATTGTTCTATTAGAAACCAAGAGGGATGGGAATTCAGGAAAGACTGGAGGGATTTGCATGAACTGATGCTGAGTGAGATGAGCAGAACCAGAAAAACATTGTACACCCTAATGGGGGTGATGATCAACCTTGATGGACTTGCTCATCCCTTCAGTGCAACAATCAGGGACAATTTGGGGCTATCTGCAATGGAAAATACCATCTATATTCAGAGAAAGAACTGTGGCATCTGAACAAAAACCAAGGTCTATTACCTGTAATTTAGGAAAAAAAACTGATATCAGAAAGTCCAATTTGTTAAAATTTCACATGACAATTGAAGTCAACTTTTCTCTAAAAAAAATTATCACATATTTAATCATTAAAAAAACAAAAAGTAATACTAGACCTACTAGCCCTGTGAAATGTTATAAACAATAGCTCACATTTGTGCAGTGCTTAAGTCTGCAGAGCCCATTAAAAATGTTATCTCATTTGATCCTCAGAACAATCCTGTGAAGCCGGTCTTATTGCTGTTTTGATTTTACAGATGAGGAAAATGGAGGTTGATTTATATGACTTGCTCAGGGTCACAAAACAAGTAAATATTTGAGAGAAGATTCCAACCTATGCCTCCAAGTCTAATTTTATCCACTATACCATCTTGTAATTGTTGTTCAGTTATTCAGCAGTCATTTCTAGCTCTTCCTGCCCCCACAGACCATGTTAGACCAATACCATTCATGGAATTTTTCTTGGCAAAAATATTGGTTTCTTCTCCTGTAGATTAAAGCAAATGGAGGTTGAGTGACTTAACCCAGGGCCACAATTGTCTGAAGACAGATTTGAACTCAGGTCTTTATTCTAGACCCAGAACTCTATCCACTGTACCACCTAGCTTAAGTGGTATTTAATTAGTATTAAACTAATAGTAAGAGTTTCTAGTTAGATAGTGCTTTGTGACTTAGAAAGTCCTTGGCACACATTATCTCATCTGATCCTCAGCTCTATGAAATAGGCAAGACAGTTAACATCATCTCATTTTTACAGAGGAGGAAACTGAGATTCAGAATGTGATTTTTCTGAGGTCACTTGAATTTGTCCTCTAAGTCAAAATCAATATTTTCTCCATCATGCCACAAAGACTCTCATGTTTTATAGGACTCGGGCACTATCCACTATATCACCTTAATAACAAGCATAAGAAGTAGAAGCCATGTGACCTCTATTTTTTTTCCCTTAAGATTTGGCATAAGAAGACCAGATAGCTTTTGGGAATGTTGCCCTGACCCTCCCCTCACTAGCTGTGTGACCTTGAGCAATCTTCCTCCCTTCTCTGATCCTCACTTCTCTTGTGTTTAAATGAAGGGGCTGGACTAGCTGATCTCCAAGGTTTCCTCCAGCTTTAACAGTCTGGTTTATGTTTATAATCATGATGCTATTACTAGGCCCCTGAGATAAATGGTAATCCTGTGCAGTTGTCGGACACTGGACTTAACACAGCTGCCTCCCATCTGGGAGAACAAGAAGGAAAGCCAGCACCACCCAACATGAGGGACCATCACTGAGATCAGGGAAGCAAAACTAGTACCATTCTCCCCCTCCCTTAAATGCTTCCAGACGCCTACAACTGAATTTGGGGGTAACCGATAGCCCAAGGTCCTTGGAACTCACTCTTTTTCTTTACCTTCATATTCATATTCAGCAAGCATTTATTAAATGCCAGCTGTATGAATTTAAGAGAATATTAGAGTGCAACAAGAAATCACAAGCAGAAAAAGCAGGGAATTATTTATACAAACAAATGCTAAGCCAGAAAACACAATAAATACACCTTGAGTACAAGTAATAACTACCTAAGTGGAGAGGGGAACTCAACAATTCTAAAACAATATACACTTATAGTTGAAATTATAAAGAATAAATTTGGTCCCTAAAGAATACATCTCCCTCATCTTCCCTCTGCCTTTTCAAATACAAATGTCCATTGGTTTAGAACATTGCATAGGACATTAGATTGTTTTTCTTTTTTAAAAAAGTAATTGGGGTGGCTAGGTGGCATAGTAGATAAAGCACTGGCCTTGGAGTCAGGAGTACCTGGGTTCAAATCCGGTCTCAGACATTTAATAATTACCTAGCTGTGTGGCCTTGGGCAAGCCACTTAACCCCATTTGCCTTGCAAAAACCTAAAAAAAAAAATTGCTTTTCAACCAATGTTCACCTTCTCTTCCTCCCACCTTCCATGAAAAAGAAAAAAAAAATCCTTGTTACAAAGATGCATAGTTAAACAAAACAAATTTCTACATGAGCAACATTAAAAAACTATATATATCAATTTGTACTAAAATATACATATCTGAGTATATATATGTATATATACATATGCGTTTGTGTGTGTGTGTGTGTGTGTGTGTGATCTTGAATCCATCCCCATTTTTCAAGAGGTGAGTGGCAATAACATTAGATTTTTTTCAATGTATTGATTGGTTTTACTGAAGGTTTTTTTTCCTCTCTTTTTTTTAAATAAAATATCTTTGTTATAATAGATAACTTTCTGGGAAGGGAGAGCGGGAAAATACAGGGGAAAGTATAGGTTATATAAAAGCAATATCTGTCTGCCTATCTATCTATCTATCTATCTATCTATCTATCTATCTATCTATCTATCTATATATCGTAACTACCTACTATCTAGAGGCAGTGGATAGAGCTCTTGACCCGGAGTCAGAAAGACCTTTATTCAAATTTTGGCAGCTAGATAGCACAGCAAGTAGAGCATTGACTTTCAAGTCAGGAAGATCTGAGTTCAAATTTGACCTCAGACCCATACTAGCTGTGTGACCTTGGGCAAGTCACTTAATACTAATTGCCTCACAGCCATCTCCAGTTGTCCTGATCCATATCGCCACTGGACCCAGATGACTCTCAGGGAGAAAGTGAGACTGGTGATTTAGCACAGCCCCTTTCACTCAAATTCAATTCACATGCTTGTCACAGCATCACCTCTTTGATTTCATGGTCTTCTTTGAAAATGAAGAACAACATTATTGTTCTATTCAAATCTCAGACACTCATTAATTGGGTGACCCTGGTCAAGTCACTCTGCTTCAAGTTTCTCACTTGTAAAATGAACTGAAGAAGGAAATATACAAACCACTCCAATATCTGGGACCAAAATGCCCAAAATGAGATCCTAAAGAGTCAGAACAACTGAACAGCAACTATATGCTGTGCAATATGCAAAAAAAGTATTAGAATGCAAATAAAGAAACTACAGAGTTCTAACCATTGAGATGATGACAGTCTAATAGTTGATGGTCTAATAGTGTAGGAATAAGTGCAGTTCAAAAGTCAAAGAGCTCAGGAAAATTGTACTAGATCCCATTCCTCTGGAAGAACCAGGATGTCTTCTCTAAGAAATTGGCATCTGATTCGGCCCTTGGAGGAAGAGAAGGATTTTACCTGCCAGAGATGAGGAGGGAATTTCCTGGAGATGATAGGGTGGAGAAGAATAGAAAGTGTATTGGGGCAGGAGGGAAAAAGGTCCAAAAAAACCATTGGCTAATTCAAGTAAATATTTATTAAATTCCTACTATATGCAACTGTAGTCATAAATCTAAAATCAATATAACCTAAAACAATTTAGACATTTATTAAAATGATGACAGTCACACCTCAGTTGGCTATTTTCTGTTGTCCTAGTTGAAAAGCAGGGTCATATAGATAGCACAAAATATATTGGACTCCAATCTGGGCTCTGATGACTGGAGGAAAAAGTGAGGCTGATGACTTTGTGCTTCTAAGCTTTACTTAAATCCAGTTCACACACAAGTCAAGACCACAGGCTCATGATATCATTGACCTCTTTGAGAATGAAGTAGCAACGACAATAATGGAGCTGGAGTGGGAGACAGAGGCTCTGACTTAGCTCTAAGAATTATTAGCCATATAACATGAGGCAAATCACTCACCCTCTCTGAACTTCAATTTCCCCATCGGTAAAGAATTGATAACAATATTAGTCCTACTTCCTTCCCAGGATTATTGTGAGAGGAAGGACTTTGTAACTGTATAAAACTTTAGAAATGGAAGTAATTATTGTTTTCATTGTTTTTACATTGGAACATTAGTAATCCCCTCTTGCTGATACAGTGTGTTAGCCTGTTAAATATTAAGTGTAATTAATATATGAGGTGTGACTATAAGGTAATGAGACTGATTTTCATGTTAGTCTGGTAGAATTAGCCTCATTACTTTATAGTCACACCTTATAAATTCTCAGGTTCAGACTTTTCCAAGACTCCAAGCCAGTTAAATTTCTTTGCAGAAGGGAGATCTGGGGATAAATAATTCCCATTGCACATGGATTTGTTTCTTGAAGTAAGAATGAGACGAGGGGAGTCTTGATACAAGCAAGTAGTGTTACACATTTAGAATCTTCTTTTAAAAATAACAAAAATAACAAAACTTTCCTCTTTCATTTATTGCTTTACTCATTTATTACTATTGATTGTTCTCAGTATGAGAGAGTTTGCTGTGACTAAACTTTGGAGTCAGGAGAGAGAGTGAGATTAGAATGCCCGTCCCAAGACTTGCTAACTTAATCCTTCTTCTACAAAGCAGCCCTTCAAATACTTGAAGACAGCTATCATATTTGGAGAGTCATCAATGAAAAAACTGTTAGATTTGGAGTCAAATTACTTTAAATCCTAACTCTGCTACTTGATTTTAATACCAGTGGTCCTCAGTTTCCTCATTTGCAAAATGAACAGGATTGATCTAGATGACCTCTAAGTCTTTTAGAAGTCTGCCTTTAAATCTTTAATCTCTGAGTCTTCCCTCCTTCAGGCTATTTCCAGTTCCTTCATTTAATCCTCCTATGACATGGTCATCAGTCTACTCTCCATTTGGGTTGCCTTTCTCTAGACATACCTCAGCTCCTTGATTTAATAGTAAGACTTACATTTGTGACTATTTTCATCAAAAATGGGGAAGATCAGAATGGCCACATCTCTCTAAATATTTGCCTCTTTTTTCTTCCTTAAAGTCTTCCTCTTTTAATCCATATTCTGCGCTTATATGTAAATTAAAAGACTGTTCCTAGTAGCTGTCCCAGAATTTGGAAATATAGAACCAAAAAAAGCTTCCAGTGTTACTTGTTCACATCATTTGGTCTCATCACATTCTTTGGAATTTGAAATTTCTAGAGAAATGCTGCTTTTTTTTTCCATTGATAAATTTTCATAGTGTAAATTTGGTCTAAATTGAACTTATTAACAATATTATATTATTAACAATATATTATGATTCCCCCACTGGAAGGGCAGAGAAGTTTCAATTTGCAGGGATGTGGCAGCCACAATAAGAATGACTCTGCCTTCTAGCTCTTCACGGTTTACAAAGTGATTTCCCCTTGACAGCTCTGTGAAAAAAAAAAAAGATTAAAAAAGGTAATTATGACCATTTTACATGTGAGCCAACTGAGGCTTATGGAGAAGAAATGATTTGTGCTATGTCACATAAGCAGTAAGTTCTGGGAGAGTAGAAATAATTACTGGAATGTCTCATAGGGCACTACTTACTGAATTCAAATTCTGATTGATGCTTACAGTAATAAGAAACCTGATAATGACATATTGCTTTAACATTTGCCTATGTGATTTTTGTTTGATTGTTCATAACAATTCTATGACATAAATACTACATTATAGTCCCAATTATACTTATTAAAAAAAACTTGAGTGATTTTTGAAGTAGTATTTAATCCAGAAATTTTAACTTTAAGTCTTTAGTTCTATCTACTATATGAATCTGTCTTCATTTGCTGAATGTGTGACTTTGGTCATGTAATTTAACTTCCAGGCCCCCTAGTCTCATTGTGAAAAATGGCAGAGTTAAACTAAATGACCTCTAAGAGCCATTCCACTTTTAAATCTATGACCCCAAGTTTTGGAACCATAGTTTAAAGCTAGATCCTGACTTTCCCTAACACAGCATTGTCTTTTGTCATTTGGGGAAGATATGAACACACCCTAAAACATCCCCTTCATCTACAGAACCCCTTTCTCTCGGCAAATACTGAATTTACATTCCTGGAAAAAATATGGGAAATTGAACTCCATGAACATCTCAGCTTTTCCCTGACCACGGCAGATTAAAACAACTGTAACCATAGCCTGTGAAACGAGTTGGACGCTACAGACGTGGACAAGGGTTGCAAAACGGAAAAGGGGGTCATAGCGTTCAGCTTCTGGGCTGAGCAGAGCTGATCCCTTCCCTTCTGTCAATCTCTCAGTGTTCCTCCACACAAATAGGAATGTTCAGCAATGAGGAAACATATCGAAAACGCCCAAAGTAATTTTGCAGCAATGGAGTGGAATTGAAGAGCTTAACCCACTAATCTATTATGGCTACTTGGGGAGTGCTGCAGCGGGTTCTAACGTGCCATGAGAATACTACAGAGGGTACTAGGAAGCATGATTATAGCTCTGCTTTTTAGTGGTGGAGGAGAAAATGGCTTGGCTTTCTTTCAAGGTACCAAGCAAGTCTTCCTGTGGCAAACTCCTGTTTATATTTGGTCAGCCCAGATAACCCCAGCATGGGGGATGAATTGGAGTGGAAATCAATGGAATCACATCAGGATGCAATTGTCCCAAACGATCAGAGGTGAGAAAAGACAGCTGTAATTCACTCACTTTCACATTTTACTCACTTAAGCCATTTTGTCTGGAAGGATGTTTTCATTTCAGAGTCACTCTCTTGGCAAAATTCTCCACACAAGAAAGAGATAAATAAACGTCTTTGAATTGAATCCTGAAAAGTCCAAATGTCAGTTGGCTCAGAGGTTCTGATAGAGGAGATCCGACATGTTGTGTTCCTCTTCCCTCTGGAAGAGCTCAAGAGAATTGTTTGGGAATTTCAGCTAGTCAAACTCTTTAGATCTGATTGACAGTAAAGCTGTCCCTACCAATGATGCCAATAGTGAGACTCCCTTCTCCCACCCCTCATGCCTTTACATGCTGGAGGTTTCTGGTCCGTGTCTTTCTGTAAATCCACCATAGGAGTTCAAACCTACATGCTGCCATCATTTCCAACAAACATCCCAGAAGGATCGATCCAGTTTGACCCTTAATCCCCTTGTATGACCAGCCCCTCTTCTTTTGAGTTACCTGTTTTAAAAAAAAGCCTATAGAATTTTTAAAAATATGCTTCCTTCCTTTGAGTGATCTATTTAAAAAGATGCCTGTAGGATTTTTTTAAAATATACCCTAGAAGGAAAGGGTAACCTCATACTAATTAGAGTCCAAGTAGAAGAAGTCAGTTATCTTCTCCAGCATAGGTTCCAAGAAAAGGCTGAGGGGAGGTAGCTTTGGAAGCCAGAAACAGTGTTGGATGCACACACAGCGATTCCAGGAACCTTAAGCTCATCGGAACATCTGGGCCAGGTAGATGGAAGAGTTTAATTGAATGTGCAATTCTCAGAAATGAGTTAAGTGCCAGAAGCTGATGATGTTTGACACAGTCAGAAAGGAAAGAGTGAATAGGGGAAGATTTAGGTGTGCTGACCTGCACAATCTAGAATTCTAAACAGGGAAGAAATGCCAATCTAACCAAATTAAAATGGCAGCATTGGGAAGGACAGTGGAGATCCTGGTAACCCAGTCTCCCAAAGGACACATTGAATGAAGCCCAGGGAGATGAAGGGATCTGCCCCAGTGGAAGAGTCCAGATTCTGAATCAGGCCTTCTGTTGTCCATATAATGGTAGGAAATCTGAAGGAGCATAAGATAGAAAACATCCTTGCTAAAAACAGAGGTGAGAGTGCCAAGCCTGGACTGATAAGAGCACATCAAGGGACCTCTCTAGTGGACTGACTTTTCTTCCTTCTTTCCTTCCTTCCTTCCTTCCTTCCTTCCTTCCTTCCTTCCTTCCTTCCTTCCTTCCTTCCTTCCTTCCTTCCTTCCTTCCTTCCTTCCTTCCTTCTTCCCTAAATGCCATAGAGACCTGAGTTTAATCCCTATCCTTAACATATCCAGGCTGTGTGACCCTTGGCTATTCACTTTCCTCTTTGTTCTCTAGCACCTCTCTAGGATGATAAATCACAGAAAAGGTACTGATCTGCAGTGGTCTGAGGAGTTTCCTCAACAAAGAGTTCCTTATGTCAAATCTCAGAACCAGTTCCTATCCTAATTATATCCTTCCACCTCCAAAATTCACTGAAATAGCTTTTAACTTATTGTTCCATTAATTGTTATGCACTGCTTTTTTGTACAACATAAATCTAAGTATCAGATGACTTTCTATTTGTCAGGAGCCCATTGTGTCAATAGTTTCTCTGCATTATATGATGCTATATGTTTGAAATACATATAAGGTTAATAGAATTGAATACTACTTCACAAAGCTCTGGGATAACTTTCCATTCCATAAAACTTGGTATTCATCATTTTAATGGCTAAGAACCAGTATAATATATTAGGAAGGACATTGATCTGAATGTCCAGAGACCAGGGTTCCAGTCCTAGTTCTGTCTCCTCTTCCCCACCTCTACACCGCCCCCCCCCCCCCCAAACCTTGGACAAGTAAAACCTCTCTCTCATGGACTTCCTGTTCTGGAAATGTTGTACTAAATGATTTCTAATTATTGCAGTTCTAAGCTCCTCATAAATAGGATTTTTTCCTTCTCTTTACTTCTATCCCTAGGACCTAGCAGACTACATAGCCTACAATAGGTGCCTAATAAATATTCTTTTATTGTTTAATTACCTCTGACATTCTATGCTATGTGTTCAAGGCTTCCTTCCAGCTCTGACATTTCACATTACAAAGTTTCTTTCAGCTTGGACATCTATTATTGTTGTCCTCTGTAAAATGAGAGATTTGGATTAGATGCCTTCCAGTTCTACTTTTTGCAAGCTTCTGTTCTGTATTCTAAGGACTCCTTCCACTCTGGCATCTTGTGATTGGATCTGATCAAAGTCCAAAACTCAAAACAAATCATCATAGATGCCAACTCACTAAATCATAGATATTCAGGTTTGCCACAGGGAGCCTCAGTGCTCATCCCCTCTCATTTCACAGATGAGGAAGCTAGGGCTGAAGGAAAATTAAGAGGCTTGTTTAAGGTTCAATATAGCTCATTAAGTGTCAGATGGGATTTGAACCCAGAGCTACTGGTCTTCCCACTATATCTTTCTTTTTTGAGGTTCTGCAGAAATAACTCTTTTATATTTGCAAGGTTTTACAAATTTTGACATGGAAAACAAGAGACAAAGGACATCTGTTGATCTGATTTTTAAAAATCCAGCTTTTGCAATACTAAGTTTCTGGGTGATTGCCAGAGTTCTCTCTTCCTGCCTCCTGCTGAGAGGAAGTTAGCCTCTCCTTGGTATTTTCTTCAGACTGAGCCAGTACCAGCTAGCAAAATTTGCCCAGCAGAACCTATGGGTATAATTGAAATCTATTGTTATCTGAGGCCAGGTGTGTGGTCAGGTCATGGGTGGGTAATCCAGCTGATCTTTCCTTTGTCATGTCAAGCCAGATGAAAGTTTTCAGAGCAACTAGGACCAAAATACTATTTGCTTGGACTAAAATACTATTATTAGCCTTCTGGTTGTTTGTCTTTCCTAAAGGTTACCAACCCATGAGACTGAGGAGCATAAAGAAAAATTAGGGAGGAATTATCACCTTAACTCCAGTGTAAATAGTGCCTACTGCACTGGTTTGCCATCTCCTTCAAATATTGTTCTTTATTCTAGAGATTATTTTCAAATCAGTGTTGAGTTGTACGTGAAATGTTTTATTTTGAAAACGACATTTTAAATTAATGTGAAATTGCATTTTAATTTAATTCACTGGGAGTCATAAACAGGTGGAGAAATTATGTAACAATAATTGCATTTGCACGAAATTGATTTCATCCTAAAATTACATGAATATGCTATTATGGTTTGTTGTCATACTGAAATGCACCGTTTAACCATAAAATACAGTCTAAAAGACACCCCTATGTGGAGGCCCTTAATCTAGTGTGTAATTACTTAAATAAGTACATTAACTATATTGTCAGCTAGCTGTACCCAAATACCATACCAGTCTAGGTTTGATTATGAAGTCAACAATGTACAAACTATTAGAACAATAGTGTTTGACATTCGTGATTATGCTACAGTCCGAGTCTTTTTAAACAAGGGTATGCCCACTAGCAATCTGAACTATAAATAGCCTTTTAATTTCCAAAAAGTTATTTCTTTAATAGTCCTTCCAAATGTACAAAAGACAGTTATATATTTGAAAAAAAATTTTAAAAAATCTGTCTCCATTCACAGCAAATACATGTATTAACAGTTCCCAGTCATTTATCATGTTCAGGTTTATGTGCTTGGGGGATGGGTATGTGTAAAATTTTATTTTTTGGCAAGGTGAAAGTCCATTCTTCCAATAGCTTTGTTCCTGGTGACTATTATAGATTCTTAGCATTGGAAGGAATCTTAGCAATTATTTAGTCTCACCTGCCCTTTCACTTAAAGTAGGAAAAAACCAAGACAGAGAGAGGAAAGAATAGAGTCGTTTCAATGTAGAAGATACCATTAGTAATCATAATGTCATGTTCTTTTGGAGTCTTTAGAGAGAATTTTGCCACTCTTAAACTGAAGGAAACTCACATTCCAAAAATCAAACTGCAGACTTGGAAGAATTTTAGAATGACTTTACTCTTATCTCCTCATTTCACAAGGAAGAAAACTGAGGCCCAGAGAAATTCAACAATTGTCCAAGTTTATATAGATAGTAACAGAACCAATAATTGAACCCAGTTCTTCTGCATCCCTGGGCTAATGTTTTTTCCATGTAACCTTTTTTCCCCCTTATTTTTTCTATATTCACAGAATCTTGAAACTAAACAATGAAACTAAACAGACACAAATTTTTGACACTTTTAGCTACAAACCAGATGCCTCATGTCAATTCTTAAATGGAAAAAACATAGGCCTAATGATTGCAAGACCTACTTCTACTCTGGTTGGTTCTTCCAAACTTTTCAAGAGTACGTCTTCAGTAACAATTTTGAAAAGTCCCATGGACTGCAATACCAAGTGTGCCCAGGCCACATTGAGTATAGATTGGCAGGAATCAAGAAACACACTCTCTTCTTTGAATTAACTTTTGGCCACCTGTCAAAGAAGGGGAATCCCCCATCTTGAAAAAATAAGTGATTTAATCTAACCTGGAAACTTCTGCTTTCTGATACCACTGGAGAGGTGTAAAGGGACTGTGGCTACTGAAGCATGTTTCCCAGGGTTAAAGCCATCTTCTTTGAGTTATCCCAGCATAGTATGATGGAAAGAGTGATTCATTTGGAGATGGAGGACCTATAGTAGAATCCCAGCTCTGACTCTTACTAGTATTATGACCTAATATAAACTATTTTCTTCTTCAGAGCATGAATTTCCTCAACTGTAAAGCAAAAGAATCAGATGTTATTATTTCATGTTTTTTCTTGGTTCATTTGCGTTCTAAATTCCATGAAACCTTGTTCCATAAAATTTCATTTTTTCCCAAAATCAGGATTGACTAATTGTTAAATAACTGATAGCATTCTTCATTTTCTGGTCCAGGGTCCAACAATCAAAGAAGAAAAGGGAGAGGGAGGAAGGGAGGGAGGGAAGGGGAGAGAGAGAGAGAGAGAGAGAGAGAGAGAGAGAGAGAGAGAGAGAGAGAGAGAGAGAGAGGTCTTTATTAAGTACTTATATACACTGAAAACTGTGTTAATTGGTTAAGTTCAGGGTAGGCATTAATATGAAAGCATCCATATTTATATGGAGGAAAATAGCTACTACTGAGCAGGGAGGAAGCATGTATGCTTTGTGATGAAACTGGACAGAAGCATGACAAACTAAGTCTAGAGTTTCCTCATCAGAGTCCGAGGGGGTCAATGGTACTAATTGGAAGGAGAAGATAATGGCAGGAGAGCGGATGGCATAATCCATAGATGGCAGGAACTCAGAGAAGAATATAGTAAATCAAAGGACCTTATCTTTTACAAATTATCTTTCTATGTGGTCACTGACACTGTGGTGAATAGTTTTGTTCTTCATATTCTTTCATGGCTAGGAAAATTTGTCTTCGTAAGAATATCTCTTTTCCCATCCAAGAATATTAGCAACTTTTCATAATAATAATTCTTATGCTTATAGGATTTTGCAACTTACAAAATGTATTTTACCCAACAATTTCATATAATTAGTACAAGCCTCATTATCACTATTTTACAAACAAGGAAGCTGAGGCTCATAACAGGCAAACTAAAACTCATATCATGGTCTTGTGAGTTCAAGTCTTAATATTTCAGACCAACTTAATATATGGGTAGAGGAGGTACTAAGTCCAGAAGGTCTTCTTGCCAAGAAAAAGAGTGACCCACTAGAATGGGCCTGGAGATCATGATACATGAAGACTATCCACAGGAACTAAAGATGCTCAGACTGGGGAAGAAAAACCTTGGTGGAGCAGGTTGATGTCCTCAAAGTATTTGAAGAGCTAACAGTGTTAAAGAGGAATTGCACTTGATTTACTTGACTTCAGTACTCAGGACCCAAAACTCTTCTCACTAGAGGACTTACAGGACCAACTCGATGCAAACACTTTACACATTTTATTTCATTTATTCATAAACTAATAGGCAATACTTAGAGGAGAATGTAGAGAAGATTCATGGACAAGGACTGCCAACTGGTCCAGTCAGCCCACATGGTCTTTTCCTGCTCTGAAATTCTGTGATTCTGCCTTTTTTTTCTCATTTCCAAATTTACCAGAATCTAATCTTCCCAGTTCTCACCCTTTGGGATTAAAGCATCAAAGAACCCTTTTAAATTGCATTGATTGTCTTCGAGAAGTTATACCTTGGGCAGCTAGGCAGCACAGCAGTAAAGCACCAGCCCTGGAGTCAGGAAGAAGTGAGTTCAAATCCATCCTCATACCTTGTGCAAATCACTTAGTCTCATTCTGCCTCAGTTTCCTGAGCTATACAATGGGAATATTAAGAGCCCTCACCTCCAAGTGTTGCTGTGAGGATCAAATGAGATAATAATTGTAAAGAATTTAGCATAGTTAATGTTAATGTTTTGTTTTTAATTTTCAAAGAAGACCATGACATCAGGGAGGTGATGCCATGGCAAGCACATGAATTAGTTGAGTGAGGGGTTGGTGTACTAGGTTACCAGCCTCACTTTTTCCTCCAGAGTCATCTGGGTCCAGTGACCAGATATGAATTGGGACATCTGAAGATGGCCCTGGATGCGAGATAATCAGGATTGAATGACTTATCCAGTGTCACACAGTTATGAAGAGTCAAGTGTCTGAGACTGGATTGGAACTCCCATCCTCCTGACTCCAAGGCCAGAGCTCTATCCAATGTGCCACCTAGACTAATAGCATAATTAATAGGATTTAATAAATGTTTATTGATTGAATGATTGAAAAGAGGAGGGAGATAAGGCATCAGCTCTATCAGCAGACATAATAATTTATCAAGAGAATTCTAGGTTCTAGCCACACTATTTCCCAATCTAGTCCCTGTTTGCTCTTTCCTCTGTAATCCACATCTAGAAGATTCCTCTCCATATCTAAAAATCTCTTTGCCTTCCATATCCAAGTGAGGTGTCTCCTCTTTCAGGAAGACCTCTTCCCCTCTGTTTTTCTCTGACTCAGGCATCTCTAAAGTCTGTTCTTTCCATAAGTCCTGTCGTCTATCCCTTTCTATATCATATCATTATACTTGTGTTAGTGATGCCATCTCTCTCCTTTCCCTTCCTTGCCCTCAACCCCAATCCATACCTCATACCTCTAGTAGAAGAGAAATTCCTTGAGTTCAGGGACTGAATCATTTTTTTTCTTCTCTCCATCCACAATTCCCTGTACTTGCAGAGTAGTTACTTAATGTTTGTTGAATCAAATGGTATCTAAACAGTAATGGTACTGAACTCCATAAGTCCTAAAGTGTTTTTTTTTCATTCAATAAAGTCTAGGGTTATATGATTAATTTTCCTTATTAGCCATCTATCCTTGGACTCAAGTTTCTAAGCCTAAATTTTCTCAGCTGCCAGATGGGAATTATAAGAACTGCCCTGTCTGTTCCATAGAATTTTGAGGAAAACCCTTTGCCAATCTTGAGGCACTAGAGAAATAGAATTATAGTTGCTGTTTTCTAATTCCCATCACTCCACAAATGTGCCTCATCTCCTAGAATTCTAAGGCTAGATTTCTGATTCTTCAACTCCCCACTCCTTAAGACTCCTTGTGGTAAAGGCTGCTTACTGACCACCTTTCCCTGTGTTCTGTTGTGTGAATGGAGGAGCGACAACCTCACCAAGAGCATGCACTTCTAGGCGGCCTTTATTCCTGTGAGAAGGAAGGAGGGCATCTGCTGCTGATCAGAGCCCTTTCAAAGTTTAGGACACTCCTCACTGCCATGCGACATAAATCACAGCACAAACTGTGTGATTATCCCCTGCAGGGAAATAGACTCTGCATTTATGGAGTTCCTCACCAAACACTTAGGGATAATCTGATATAAAGCAGCAGGGGAGGAGAGTAATGACAACTTCAAATTAGTTTTAATGAATGTTTCCATTAAAAAAAACTGCTTTTCTCTAAACCTGAAAACACAAAGTGACAGTTTCGTTGCCGTTATTCCCTGCAAGAAGATCCTTCCTTCTTCCAACCATCTCAAAGGGTTGACTTGACTTAACCCTTTCATTCCCAGTGTCAGACCTGCCCTTCTCTTCCCCTGGTATTTGACAATCTTCCACACAAGGTTCCATAGTATTTTCATTAGAAATACTGGATCAGAGCTTGAGAAACATCTGTTTTAAGTCAACTTCAACTCAATCCAGGAAAAAATAAATTTCTGGCTCTCCACCTGCTCCAAAGGTCAATTGCCTACCCAAAGCAGCCGGAGAGTCCTGATGGGGTACAGATGCAGGGCATATTTTTAGCTGGAGTTTGGCAGATAACCCGCATGTTGAATGTACAAGAGAGAAAGGAAAGGGAGGCAAGGGTTGATAAACCATTAAATGGTTTTAAACGCCCCTGCAAACATTCTTGTGCTGGTTTTCTACTCCCCCCCCCCCATTTCAAATAAAGAAAGGTTCATTTGTAAAGGAAGAGGGAAAGCAAATGTATCCACATTGCTTGCATTAAGTGGAGTGGACCTTAAAATATTTTGGCCCAAGAAAGCAACATTGCATTTCAGATATAATTCCTGAGTTCTGGCTGCCTCTGCTTTTCATAATGGTGTTTACAAAGTAATGTTTTAGTTCTTTGCTCCTAAACCTGGATTTTCTGGGTGTGTCTATCTTGGCCCCTTCAAGTCATATGGGGCTGAAACTCTTTCTCTGGACTGCCAATCTGGAGGTGGAATTTTCCACGAAGTTATGTAAATTGGATTTTAGCTACGGGTAAGAAAAAAAAATGGAAGATTTTGTGCCCTTTCAGGTACTGTTGAGAAGCGAGGCCGAGATTCCAAGAATTGATTTTTGCCTTTGAAGTAGAGTCAGGCGTTTGGGTTTGGAAGCATCACTGGGAAATCTAATATGGTCATTAGAGCAGTGTTTTTTCTTCTGGTATGACTGAAACACCATCACCATGAAATACTTCTCAGAAATGTCTTGTGCTCTGTCCATAGAGCATCAAGTATCTGGATAAAAGTGGAGAAAGCCAACAGGACTGGCTAATACTGCCAACCTTCATTTATCCAGACTCTAAGCCGCTAGAGGACTCAGATATAACCAGGTGGTTGTTGTAGTTTTACATTCTGCACCTGACTCATTCACTCATCTTTCTTTTTTCTTTCCTTTCTTCCATCCTTTTTTATTTTACTTTTCCTTTCTTTTTCCACCTTCCTTTCTCCCTTTTCCTTCCTTCCTTCCTTTGTCTCCTCTCTTTTTTCCTCCCCTTCTTCATTCCTCCCTTCCCTCTTTTCTTCTTGCTCCTTTCTTTGTCTCCTTTCTTTTTTCTCCCTTTTTTATTCCTCCCTCCCCTCCTTTCTTCTTTTTCCTTTTTCTCTTTTCTTTTTCCTCCCTCCCTCCCTTCCTTCCTTTCCTCTTTCCTTTCTTCTTTTTCCTTCCTTCCTTCATTTCCTTTCTTTTTTCTCTTTTCTCTTTCTTTCCTTCTTTCTTCCACCCCTTCTCTTTTTCTTTCTTTTTTCTTTCTTCTTTCTTCCTTCCTCAGAAAATTACCTAGACTCTTAATGCTCATACTTGAAATTACATAGCCTTTTAGGTAGTTGCTATCCTGTTGCTATCCCTCTAACTCCCCTTAATTCTAATACCCCTTCTCTTTTAATGATTTCCTAATTATTCTTGTACATATCTGCTTTCTTGTTGCATACTCCTTTCTTTTTATGTCCCCAGTGTGAAGCACAGTGTCAATATATTTGTTATTTTTCAGTCATTTACAGTCATGTTCAACTCTTTGTGACACCATTTTGAATTTGCTTGGCAAAGATACTAGAGTTGTTTGCCATTTCTCTTTTCCAACTCATTTGACAAATGAGGAAACTGAGGCAAATAGGGATTGGTGACTTGCTCAGGGTCACATAACTAGAAAGTGTCTGAGGCCAGAATTGAATTTGTCTTGACTCCAGCCACACTACCCTATCCATTGCACCACCTAACTGCCTCGTACATAGTAGACCCTTAGTAAATGCTATTTTGGCTATTGATGAACTGTGTGCAGCTTGATCATATATTAATAAGGGATCTTGCTAAAATCTTGATGTTTATATGGACATTGACATTGTTGATATAGATGTGTACTTCAAATATTTTGCATTTCCTTTACATGCTTTCCCATAAATCCACCATAGAGAATATATATTATACACCAGAGCTCTACCTCTCCATGTTTTAGGATTTTTTAGCCTGGAGTCTGGAAACTCCAATATTTTGGAAACTCTAATATTTTGATAGTTCAATATCTCAATATAATTGCTTTCCTTGATTAATACTATGTACTCTTTTGTTATGCATTAAAACATTATTCTGAGGAGGAGTTCATAGACTTCACTAGATTGTTGAAGGAGTTATAATACAAGGAAATGAAAAACCCATTTTACTGGTGGCTACCAGAGCAACACTCATACTGTCCACTTAACATTTCTTGGTCTTACTGATCTTGAGTAACGTACTTCCCTTTCCAACCATCCACATTCTTAATAGTATCATTTAAACTGCTTGTCCTGCACAAGTCTTAATTGATAATGGGCTCTAAGTAAGCGAGCACATGTGGATGTCTATGTGTGATGAACCACAAGTAAATAGTAAAGCTAGACCATAGAGTATATGTAGGGAAGGAATGTATAAAAAGTCAAAAATATGGGAAGAGTCCAAACAAAGGCATTTATTTTTATGTGAGTAAACTAAGGCTCCAGAATGGATATGTTTCTTGTCTAGTGCCATGGCTGGCATCAGAAACCAAGTTTTCAGCTTCCTATCTCTATATACAAAGTACCAGAGACCTGGCCTAATGAGGCTTTCTAGCACATTATAGCCAATGATAGAAGTCTCTAATTAAAAAGTATATTTAGTTATTACTACAGCCTGGTCTTCCTTTCCTCCCTTATAAATTCCAAATTCTATTGATAAATGTCTTCATATTTCTTTATAACATCCATCTTGCAAACTATAGTCCTTAACCCCCCCCCCCCCCACTGGTACTTAGGAGTAGCTACTTTCAAGAAAATGCACCTCTTGGTGATCAGTCTTTTGGTAATAATTCTCTCCAACTCTTAGATAAGCAGGACCTTGGACAACTGACATGTGTTCCATCAACTTGGATTTTCATCTTCTTTCCAGGTTGGCAGGAGTGCCAGTGAGTGTGCTCCTGACCTAATTTGAGAAATCTTACTACTTTGTACCCGGTGACAGAGAAGGACTTTTCATGATAGATGCCATTGTGCAAGATTTCAGTTGTGCAGGTTGTATTCAGAAAAACTTGGGGCATATTTCTGAAGCTTAGTTGCATGGGTACTGACAATCACATCTCATAAAATTGAGTTTGCTTTTTTCTTGATCTTTGTGGAGGTCATATTGAGTTTCCTATAGGCAAGGATACCATATCTATAGAACTTCAGGAGAAGTATTCTTATTATTATGCAGCTTATAAGTGTTGAGTGCTTGGGGACATAATGCCAGGGTTTCTAAGTTCAAGCCTCTATCCTGGTACTTGTCAATATGGTTTCTCTGTATTACCATGTGTATTCATTGTTCCTTTCAGACTATAATATGTCAAGTAGCTTTATCAGAAAACATGGGATAGGTATGTTACCTGGAAACTCTGCTGCCAGCTCCCTGGGTAGTAAGTACCCCATTCCCCTTAAGGAAGGGGTACTGTTGGTAGGCTTGCCACCTAAAGGAAAGGTTGACTATCTTTGCAAGCAATACTTTTGCTCTGAGCAGGCTAAAGGAAAGGAATCCTCCCTCTGCAGCTCCCTGCCTCATAGTCAGCATGATGAATATCTCTTGGAGTTGCCAGTCCTTTGACGTACTCTGTGCAGACAGTGTCAACTTCACATTAATCATCGCTGTGCCGTGGTAGGACCGACAAACACCCGCTTCAGTGAAAGAGCCAAATGATTGGGAACAAATTCAAAACAGCTTTATTTCCTTGACAGACAGGACCTTTTTGTTAAACTCTGTTTTAAAAACCTTTTACATCTCTGTCTTGTTCACTCATTATTGTAGTCATTCATATTTATGTAAACCCACGCAATGCACAGCTGGGTTATTTATCAGCTTATTGGCAGGGGAGGTTCACAGGGAAAAAAAAGGCCCTTTTTCAGGCCCCCTTTTTTCAGGTTATTAAACTACACTAATGAGAATTACACCATTACTAACTACTTCCAAAAAGGAAGGCTTTTTTAAATGGAGAGAAAAACTCCTGAATTTCATTGTGCAAATAGAAAGAACCAAAGTTAATTGGATGAAGTGTGAATGTGGTCATCACAAGTAGCCAAGGTTCAGGTTGTTGGGGAGAAAAAAAATCATTGGTGATTCTGGAGAGACTCTAAAGTGAACTTGTGCTTTGCAATATGAGCCTTTAACTACTCAGGTCTAAAAATGAAATTCCTAAGTCAGATTCATATGGGAATGGGAACTTGCAGTGACTGAATTAGTCATAATACTAATACCTCATTTTTTTTTAGCAATTTGAAATCTTCAAAGCTCTTTAGATGCATTGTATAATCCTATCAAGATGAGGCTATTATTGTCTTTATTTTATAGATGAGAAAACTGAGTCTTAGAAAAGTTAAAAAATATGTACAGGAACACATAGCTAGTAAGTATCTGAAGCAAGATTTGATTCCTAGGTCTTCCTGACTCTGGGTTCATCATTCCATCTACCATGCCATGCTTCCTCTGATTTCTAGGTTAATTAATCTGAAAGCATATTATGATCATCAGACTGTGCTCTGGAAGGAACCTGAGAAATCATCTTATAGAAGGGGGGGAGTCTTGGTCAAAGTTACTCAGGCATATAAAACAAAGCTGGGAGGTAAATTAAGTCCAATGATCCCAAAGCAGTTTGGCTTCTATGACACTGGCGCTTCTCAAAGTATAATCTGAGGACCCTTAGAAGACCCTGAGACTCTTTCAGGGGGTCTGTAAGATCACAACTGTTTTCATGATAATACTTAGTTTCAATGTCTAATGTAGAAAATATTAGTCTCTGTATTTCCATTTAAATAAAAGCTCAGGGGTGGGTGGGTGGGGGCTGGGGTAGACCTTAATAATTTTTAAGTCTGTAAAGGGATCCTGAGAAAAATTGTTTGATTACTTCTGTTCCACACTATACTGTCTCTTATTGTAAAATTGACTTTGTAATTATAGGGAGTGATGCAATCCTGTATTTCATATGGGTCAGATATTAATTGTAGAGCAAAATACTTTTTTGAGTCTTTAGGTGTTTCTGGAAATATCTTTCATTAAAATAAGCCCATTGCCTGATGTTCATCTGAATACAGCTTTTATTCAGCATCTCCAAACTACTAGAAATATTAGAGATCACTTTTTTGCTCAGTCCCCCCCCCCAATTTTATAGACAAGGCAACTGAGGACCAGTTTAAGAAGTGATTTGCCCAAGATAATTTATACAGCTGACAAATAGCAGCCCTGGTCCTTTAATCCCAAATTCATTGATCTTTCTACTATACCTCACTGTTTCCTGATCTGTAATTATTATTTTATTGTCAATAATAATAATAATAATAATAATAATAATAATGTCATATTTCCTTGGTGTTTTATAATTTAAAAAAATGCTTTCCTCACCACATCCCTTCAAGAGAGAATGTCTTTATAAGTCAATCAGAGAAACCAGACGAATCAGTTCAAGCAAGCGGTCAGCACAAAACTGTTGTCCTAATGCAAGCACAGTGCCCAGTCTGACAGCAATGTGACCCTGACAAGAGAGAGTGCTTAGTGTTTATGAAATTAGTAGACACAGAGACCAACACCTGCTCCCTCAGAACACTGTGCACAGATTTATTCTTAGGACGTAGCTGTTTGGACTGTCCAAACCCCAGATGGAATGTATCTCCACTAGGACAGCTTCTGAGAACAGACTGCAGTTGTCAGTTCACTTCCAGTGAGCTGTAGGGTTCTCCCCAGAAATACCTTGAGGAGGATAGGAAGAACACTCAACACATCCATGAATTGAGAACATTTCACATATCAAGCTTCTCAGTGTTACTGTATTAAATGAGACAGGATACAAATCCTGCAATATTCTACCTATGTCCAATTATGCAAGGCCTTCCCCCCCAAAAAAAATAGATAGATACCAAGTTTATATCTTAAATCTTTTTCAATATGTGTGTGTGTGTGTGTTTATACAAATGTGCATATATGTGTGTACTATTACTGTTGTTGTTTACCCTTCATTCTCAAAAAGGAACAATGACATCAGGAAGATGATATCCTGACTTGCAAGTAAATTGGATTGCAGGGTTGCCTCACTCTATCCTCCAAAGCCATCTGAGTCTAGTGGCAAGATATAATCAGAGATGGCCACTGATGCAGTGGGAGACCTTGACCTTTTTAAGGTTAGGCATTTCCCAGGTCTAGTTTTGTCTGAGGCAACACCCATTCAGTGATTAAGGCTAGGTAAGAAATAAGGCCAAAAAATGACCTCTTTTACCAACTCCAATCAATCAATCTGGGAGGCGAAGACCCCCAGGGTTTCTTGCCTGAACAGAAACAATTGCTACACACACACACACACACACACACACACACACACACACACACACACACCCAATCTGACTAATAGGTGACTTCTCTGCAAATTATTGTTTTAGAGAGTTTCCTGAGGCATCTAGAGAGATTAAGCAACTTGTTCTATACTTATCTATGATCATATAATATTATTTGCCAGCAGTAGTTCTTGAACCCAGGTCTCTACTCCAAGGCCAATCCTCCCAAACTGCCTCTTAGAAGAGAAATTAAAAGTAATTAAATTCAAATTCCTCATTTTATAAAGGAAGAAACTGAAGTCAGAGAGGAAAGATGACTTCAAGCTCAAATCTAATGCAAAATCACTTGCACTATGCTACATAGCAGGAGACTTGAATTCAAGGCCCATCTCTACTACCTGCTAACCAGGTAATTTTAGAAAGAACTCTTGACTCCTCTGAATCTCAGTTTCATCATTTATAAAATGAAGAATGAAAACATTTTAAATGTGCTGAGGAAAGACCTTTGCAAACTGTAAGGTGTGTAGAAATATGTTGTCTTCTTTATTCTGCATACAGATCATTCACGGACTTTATTACGCATGTAATTCTTACCTTGTATTCAATGTATAAATCTATTTCTTCCTACTGCTCATTTTCATTCATTTTTGCTGCTCCATCAGTGACCTTTTTTTTAATTCCTAGAAATAAATGAATATTTTTCAATTGGTGTGCTTGTTAAATAATGTAAAACAAACAAGCAAACCAAAAAACCCAGTTTTTAACTATCTGAATATGCTTGAAATCTGGAAAATTTCATGTAACTCCTTCCTCTAACCTTTTTGGAGTCCTGTTCTCTAAGGTGTTTCTCCAATTACCCAACCTTTCCGCTCCCCCCCCACCCAAGCTTAGGATTTTTATTACTTCAGTCCCCCCTGGCTTGTTCTTCTAAGCTAGCTGTTTCAGGTCCTTGAAGTTCTAGGAAAGGTCTCCTGCCTGGCTCTTTGCCATCCCAATGTCCCTTTGCAGTCTTTAGTCTTTCACAAAACTTGGATGCAATAATTCTTTCTCTCTGCTGGTTCTCCTGAAGCACCCCAAGCCTCCGTCTTGGATCCTTGCCCTCCTATATAGGTTACCACAGTTTAAACTTAGCTCTTTCATTTGGCCCTCTTCCTTATGACAAAGAATGAATCTGACCACCCCAAACTCGTGGTTCTAGTTGGTGCAGGGTGTTAGTTGATCCCCTTCAAAGTAGAGGTTCTGGTTCAGACTTAACAGTAAAAACAGATCCTGTCCGGAAAAGAGCGATTTGGTGGGAGGTCTGGCTCCCTAGAGATAGCAGTCTGTTTAGTCATAGCCAAAGCTATTTTCAAGCCAAACTGCCTCCCTGTGTGGCGTTTTGGAAGAGTCGGTATTTGATTAATCAGGAATCAAGCAGTGTCTCTCATATGACCTTCCTGAGTGACAGCTGTCAGTATTGTATTCATCTAGAGACCACTCATCTTCCTCATATAAACATGGCCTCCATGTGAGGGCAGCTCCCATATCTTATATTCTGGTGCTACATCATAAGCCAGTCTGTAGGGACTGGAAATGTGAATATATTTCATAGAATCACAGAATCAAAGAGCCAGAAGGGACCAGAGAGGTCATCTAGGCTAACCTCTTACCCGATACTCTTTTTTTTAAAAGAGCCCAAGCCAATTTTTTTTTGTTTTAAATCAGAATTGGTGAGAATTTTTATGTGCTTTTTTTTGTATGCATGTAGGTAGATATCAATATCAACATATTGTAAAGATGTACATATACACATACATATATATCCTTATAGACATAAACATGAATATATTCCGTACACCTATTAATACATTTTCACTTAATGTGGGTCCGGGGGCAGGGGAGGAGAGAGAAGGGAAAGTAGTAAAGGGAATGTTTAGTTTCTGCTAATAGGGAAGATCAGTATTTTCAACCAGCACTTTGGTTACAGTCTTTATTTAGACAATCATAGACATGTAGGGTTGGAATAGATCTTAGAACTGATTTAGTCCAACATCTTCCTTTAAATAGATTAGGAAACTGAGACCAAGAGAAGGGGTCTTGGCTAATGCCATACAACACTGCAGGAGTTAGAATCCAACTCTATTTATCCAGTGTTATTTCCATATCACCATGCCACCTCAATGAATGTGATTAATGTGCTATTTACAAATTATTCTTATCTCATCACCAAACTTTTATTTGGTTCCTTCTGTGGATCAGGCATGGTATTAAATGTTGTACATGTGAAGAAAGGCAAAAAAATAATTCCTGCTCTCAATGAGCTCATAGTCTAATTGTGGGAACAACTGAAAAAAAAAAGCCAATACTATATACACACAAAATATATAGAGGATACATTGGACTTAATCTCAGAGGTAGACATTAAAATAAAGGAGGACATGGGAAGGCTTCTTGGGACTTTAACTGAGACTTAAAGGGAGCCAGGGATTCAGAAGACAGAGATAAGGAAGGAGAGAGATCCAGGTCAGTGAAAATGACTGAATAGCAAGGAAATTAGTGTTACTAGATTGGGGGATACATGAGGAAAGTAAAGTAAAAAGCCTGGGAAGACAGGAAGGGGCCAGGCTTTGAAGAGCTTTAAAAGACAGATGATTTTATATTGGATCTTGGAAATAATATAGGGAGCAAGGAAGTTTGTTATACATGTGTATGCACACACGTGTGCATGCGCGTGCGCGCGCGCACGTGTGTGTGTGTGTGTGTGTGTGTGTGTGTGTTTTGACTGGGAGGTGAGATATTACTAAGTCAGACCTGTGCTTTAGGAAGATTCAACTGATAGCTGAGTGAAGGATGAATTGAGGGAGGGAAAGATTTGGAACCCGTAGGCTATTGCAATAGTGTAGGGGTGGGTGGTCTGGGCCTGTACCAGGGTAGTGGGGGTATAGGAACAGAGAAGTGGCCATTATTGAGACTTGCTATGAAAGTTGAAACAAGAAGACTTGGCAAATGGTTAAATGGGGGCAGTGTGACAGTCAGTGAAAGTCAAGGATGCCATCTTAGTTTGAGAGCATGAACAACTAGAAGAATGGTGGTAACCTTGACAGTAATGGAGAAGTTAGGAAAAAAGGGAAGATTTGGGGAAAAATACATGGGCTTATAGACATTTTTGAATTTAAGATAATTTAAGATATCCAATAAGTAGTTGGAGATATGAAGATATTGGAAGATATGGAGATATTGGAAGACACAAAAGAGTTTCTAACTGGACAACTAGTTATGAAAATCGTCTATAGAGAGATGATCATTGAGTCCTTGCTTGCTGATGGGATCACCAAGGGAAAGGAATATGAGAGAAGCTAAAATGTCTGGAGACTTCTATACATATGTATGTGTGTGTATTTACACACACACACAGATTTGTACATGTATAATTACATGCATGTATATTATACACATATGCTTTATGCATGTACCACATACTGTGGTGCCACAATAGAGAGAGTGCTGGTCTTAAAATCATAAAAGCCTGAGTTCAAATCTATCCTCAGACACTTGCTAGCTCTAAGACATTGAACAAATCACTTAACCTTTGTTTCCCTCCGTTTCCTCATCTGCAAAATAGGAATAATAATTATAATAACACTTATTTTGCAGGGTTGTTGTGAGGGCCAAATGAGATATGCCTGGACCATAGTAAGCTTTATAATAAAATGCTAAGTATATAAGTAGATATAGATATATAAACATATATACATATATATAATTTTATAGATGTTTATACATTTATACAACGAGATAGCCTCTTTCCTACATATAAAACTACTAAATGTATTTGAAAGCATAAAGTTTTCTTTTGAAATGTTCTCACTCAATTTTCCTTATTCTTGATTCCTCAATTATAAAATGAGAAAATTAAACAAAATAGCTTCTAAAAGCTAGAGCCGATGATTCCTTTTCACTAACTCAGAATGACTTTCCCCTTGTTAGGACAAATCTGACTATTCTGAAAGGCCATTCCCTTTATATTTCAGAATAAGGATCCTGTTACCATTTAGAAACCAATCAATCAGATGATCAATATAATGCTACAAGAGGCCTGCCCTGCCTGACACTGTTAATTGATTCCATGCAAAAGTGGCATTGGGTGAGACACCATGACAGAGGACAGGTAGCTGGCTCATCAATGACCATCTGCTTTGGGGTCCAGCCAGTTAGAGTAGGGCTTCCTACATCATGGTGGCACTTGGCTATGGTGTGATTTGGCACTTGGCAGTGTGATTTGGAGATAAAATGATCAAATTTGAACTGAAAGGATCATCTATTAGTCCAACCTTTGCATTTAACAGATACATGATTCCTAAATCCACATTTCCATCCCTTATCTTTTTCCAGAGCTCCAGTCCTTTATGTCCAACTGCCAGCTAAATATCTCCATTTGGTTATCCCCTAGGCATCTCAAAATCATATCCAAAACTGAACTCATTACTCTCCCCTTTAACCCTTCTCTCCTCCTCACTTTTCTGTGCCCATCTAGGGTACCACCATATTTTCAGTTACTAGACTTGAAATTCTAGGAATCATTCTCAACTCTTAATTCTCACTCCAATCATTTAGCCTATCTGTAGGAATTTTAACCTCAAGTTCTCTCATATCCCTCTCTATCTATACCATAACTAGCTTAATTAAAGCCTTTGTCATTTTTCTTTTGCACTGTTGGAGCAACCTCCTAATTGGTCTCTCTCTCTCTCTCTTTTGTCTAATTGCATCTTCATATAGCTGCCTTATTGATAGTCACAAAACTCAAGTCCTTACCACTTCATTCCTCTACTCAAGAAGAGAGTGACTTTTCGCTTCTTCCAGGATAGAAAATGTATTCCTCCATCTGACATTTAAAGTCCTTTACAGTCTGGCTCCAAGTTCTCTTTCCTGATTGATTTCACATTCTTCCCCCTCATGTATTCTCCATTCTAGACAAACTGGCTAATTTTTGGTCCTTCACACATACATTTTCATCTTGGATCTTCATTTCTTTGCATAGGCTAACCCCTGTGCTTTTAATGCATCATTTCTTCTCTTTCATCTCTTCAATCAATTAATCATTAAAAATGTATTAAGCCCCCACAATGTGTCAGACACTGTGCTAACCATTGGAGTGACAAAAAGAGGCAAAAGATAGTTCCTGCCCACAAGGAACTCACAATCTAATTGAGGAGACAACACTCAAACAAATATAACAACCAAGCAATATGCAGGAAAAATTGCAACTTTTTTAAGATGCCTTTCCTAATTTCTTTTATAATATTTTAGTTGTTAGTGTCTCCTGAAATCACTTTACATTTCTTGTTTGAAGACATTGTTTCTCCTCTAGATAATTTCTTTTTTCTTTTGCAAGACAGTGGGGTTAAGTGACTTGCCCAAGGTTACATAGTTAGGTGTGTGTACCGCTAGATATTTATTAAATGTCTGAGGCAGGATTTGAACTCAGGTCCTCCTGACTCCTGGACCTGTGCTCTATCCTCTATGCCATTTAACTGCCCCTAGATAGAGAATTTCAATATATTCTCACAGTTAAGCCTCAGGTCAATTGTCCCATGCTTCTTTTTGTCCTTCCTCATTTTGGGTGGACTACTTATTTGTAGCAAATACTCACATAGAATGAAATAAAGATAAATTTATCTTTATCTGGACATAAAACCCATTATAAAAGTCCAGGTAACAAATAAACATGGTTTAAGAGTAAGTATGCTAAGTTGCCAGGTAAAACAAGAGGAGAGGGGGAAGTAGAGATGAGATAAATCATCTGATCCTAGTGAGGCAGCAAATTCTGCCCAGGAAAGTTACACCTTAAGCACTTCAGTGAACTAGACAAAGCTCCAACTGCTCATGATTATATTTAGTTTGTGAAAGATGACAGCACCCAACCCACCCAAATATTGACCACCAGTACTTTTGTGGGACAGTTCCCCTATCTTCTCTTTGGAGCCAAAAAGTTCCCAAATCTCTGCCTCTGATAATTCTTCAGTCCCTCCTTCTGAGATAAAAATATTACCTTTCCTGTCAACACCATCTCCCTCTTGTTGATTAGATGCTGCATTCGTACATATTTGTAAATATTGTATTCTCCAAGAAGAAAGTAAGCCCTTTTAGGGCAGAAATTATTTCACTTTTATCTCTATCTTTAGTGTATTATACAGTGTTTAGTCCATGAAACGCACTTCATAAATCTTGATGATTGATTCATTATTCATGGAACTACAGAGATAGGAACTAACACAGTCCCTGCCCTCAGTTAACTTAAAATCCAATATTATGGTTATGACATGCACACAAATGAGTGTGACACAAGTTAATGAGATGATAGGGATGAAGGAGAGCTCCTGAATTGTTTCAGAAAAACATGAGGAGGGAAAAGTGAGATTACTTCCAACTAGGGAAAATTAGTAAAGGTTTTGAGGGTCGACCAAGCAATAGAATGTACTTGTCTTCCAAGGAATGGTGTAGTTAAAACTTCTTGAATTCTTCAAAAATCTCTGATCTTGTGAATCCTTTCAGATCTCCATGACTGAATTCAAGAGCCAACAAACTATGGTCCAAGGACCACCACCTTTTGTTTATATAGCACACAAGTCAAAATTGTTTTTTAACCATCTTTAAAAATATAAGTCATTCTTAGGTTGTGAAAAAGCAAACTAACAAAATAGCAACAAAAAACAAACTGTGGGAGAGATTTGGGCCTGAGGGTTATGACTAGATTTGAACTCAGGTCCTCAGACTCCAGCACTGGTTCTCTATCTACTGCATCACCTAGCTATCCTTAATTAGCTGACCCCCTAATTAGCAGATAGATGGCTACCATGAGTTGCTATAGATGAACATATAATCTGTGTAGCCAACTTGATGATAAATCTCTCTGACCTCAGTCTCTCCCTCCTTACCTCTGTATCTTAGAATGCCTCACTCCCTTCAAGGTTTTTGGCTAATGTTCTCAGTCATGCAGTCTACTACAAAATCAGTATTTGAAGCCTTTCTATCTTATTAGGAACTAAGAAAGCAAGTGTTATACAGGCAAACCCTTCAAGAACCAAGAGTCATCTCCACATGAATATGAGGCATTGTAGTAGCACTTTTATTAGAGGAGCTGGTACAAGTATTAATTTTAACAACTGACATGTCTATGGTACTTTAACATTTTACCAAGTTACTTCTCATTTTATCTTCAAAATAGATCTATATCCAATCCTATATAAACTCTTTGGAAAAATAGGGAAAGATGGAACTCTGCCTAACTCTTTCTATGAAACCAATATGGTACTGTTACCTAAACCAGGAAGAGTTAAAACAGAGAAAGAAAATTATAGACCTATCTCCCTGTTGAATATAGATGCAAAAATCCTAAATAAAATCTTAGCAAAACAATTACAACAAGTCATCACTAGGATAATACATTATGATCAAGTAGGATTTATCCCAGGAATGCAGGGTTGGTTCAATATTAGGAAAACTGTTAGTATACTCAATTATACCAATAACAAACCTATCAGAAATCATATGATTATATCAATAGATGCTGAAAAGGCTTTTGACAAAATACAGCATCCATTCCTATTAAAAACACTAGAGAGTGTAGGAATAAATGGACTGTTCCTTAAAATGATTAGCAGTATCTATCTGAAACCATCAACAAGCATTATACTCAATGGGGAGAGGCTAGAGGCATTCCCAATAAGATCAGGGGTGAAACAAGGGTGCCCATTATCACCACTACTATTCAATATTGTATTAGAAATGTTAACATCAGCAATTAGAGAAGAAAAAGAAATTAAAGGAATTAGAATTGGGAAGGAAGAGACAAAACTCTCACTCTTTGCAGATGACATGATGGTCTACCTAGAGAATCCAAGAAATCATCTAAAAAACTACTGGAAACAATTAGCAATTGTAGCAAAGTTGCAGGTTATAAAATAAACCCTCATAAATCCTCAACTTTTCTATATATGTCTAGCAAGAAACCGCAGGAAGAGCTAGAAAGAGAAATCCCATTCAAAGTAACCTCAGACAATATAAAATATTTGGGAGTCTATTTGCCAAGACAGACTCAGATTCTTTTTGAAAACAATTATAAAACACTTCTCACACAAATTAAATTAGATTTAAATAACTGGGCAAATATCAACTGCTCATGGATAGGTAGAGCTAATATAATAAAAAGGGCAATTCTACCAAAACTAAACTATCTGTTTAGTGCCCTAACCAATCAAAATTCCAAAAAATTACTTTAATGAGTTAGAAAAAATTGTAAGTAAATTCATATGGAGAAATAAAAAGTCAAGAATTGCCAGGAGCTTAATGAAAAAAAAAGTGCACAAGAAGGTGGCTTAGCCCTACCCGATCTAAAATTATATTATAAAGCATCAGTCATGAAAACTGTTTGGTATTGGCTAAGAAATAGAGTGGTGGACCAGTGGAATAGACTAGGTGTAAAAGCAGGAGATGATTATAGTAATCTGCTGTTTGATAAACCCAAAGAGTCTAGCCATTAGGATAAAAACCCCCTCTTTGATAAAAATTGCTGGGAAAATTGCAAGTTAGTATGGAAGAAACTTAGATTAGACCAACACCTCACACCCTTTACCAAGATAAGATCCAAATGGTTACAGGACATAGACATAAAAAACAATACTATAAGCAAATTAGAAGATCAAGGACTAGTCTACCTGTCAGATCTATGGAAAGGGGAACAGTTTATGACTAAGGAAGAGTTGGAGAACATCACCAAAAACCAATTAGATGATTTTGATTACATTAAATTAAAAAGCTTTTGCACAGATAAAACCAATGTAACCAAGATCAAAAGAAATGTAGTAAATTGGGAAACAATCTTTACAACTAATGATTCTGATAAAGGACTCATTTCTAAAATATACAGAGAACTGAGTCATATTTTTAAAACAAAAAGCCATTCCTCAATTGACAAATGGTCAAAGGATATGCAAAGGCAATTTACAGATGAGGAGATCAAAGTAATCCATAGCCATATGAAAAAATGCTCTAAATCATTATTAGAGAAATGCAAATTAAAGCTTCTCTGAGGTACCACCTCACATCTCTCAGAATGGCCAGTATGACCAGGAAGGATAATGATCATTACTGGAAGGGATGTGGGAAATCTGGGACACTATTACACTATTGGTGGAGCTGTGAACTCATCCAACCCTTCTGAAGAGCTATTTGGAACTATGCCCAAAGGGCAACAAAAATGTGCATACCCTTTGACCCAGCAATACCACTACTGGGTCTATACCCTGAAGAGATGAGGAAAAAGGGTAAAAAACATTACTTGTACAAAAATATTTATAGCAGCCCTGTTTGTGGTGGCAAAGAATTGGAAATCCAGTAAATGTCCTTCAATTGGGGAATGGCTTAGCAAACTGTGGTATATGTATGTCATGGAACACTATTGTTCTATTAGAAACCAGGAGGGACAGGATTTCAGGGAAACCTGGAGGGATTTGCATGAACTGATGCTGAGTGAGATGAGCAGAACCAGAAAAACACTGTACACCCTAA
Source organism: Macrotis lagotis (assembly GCF_037893015.1). Lineage (NCBI taxonomy): Eukaryota > Metazoa > Chordata > Mammalia > Peramelemorphia > Peramelidae > Macrotis > Macrotis lagotis. The sequence continues at coordinate 82,907,348 of NC_133658.1, forward strand.
CAGCAACATGGGAATGATGTTCAACCTTGAAGGACTTGCTCATTTATCAGCGCAACAATTGGGAACAATTTTGGGCTGTCTGCAAAGGAGAGTACCATCTGTATCCAGATAAGGAGCTGTGGAGTTTGAACAAATTGCAAGGATTATTCCCTTTAATTTAGAAAAAAAAAACCAGATAGTTTATTGTCTGATCTTGGTACCTCTTAGACTTCTCTTCTCTTTAAGGATATGATTTCTCTCTCATCACACCCAATTTGGAACAAAGTACAACATGGAAACAAAGACTGACTGTGGGGGGGGGGAGGGGGGAGGGAAGCAAGATTGGGGGAAAAATGTAAAACTCAAATAATATCTTTAATAAAAATATATTTAAAAAATAGATCTATAAAGTCAGTGGCAATGGTATTATAGTCCCTATTGTACAGACAGTACAACCGAGGCACAGAAAGATAATAGGTAGGAAATAGAAAAGAAGAATTTTAAATTAAAGATTCCTGGTTCCAAATTCAGTTAAGTATGGAGAGCCTTGTTCCAAATAGATTAATTACCAGGGAATGAATTTCCTTAGTGCAACAACTTAGAAAATTTACCTCCTACCTATCCCATGGAGTAGTGGGGGTAGAATGTGACCATGCAAATGACATCACTGCTCTTTTGAAGTATTAATTAGCTCATGTTTTTAATAGCATCATTCTTCCATGTAATATTCATTTGTGTTGGGGACCAGTGTCTTCCGCATGCTTACCTTAAAATCAAATATATATGTCACATAAATCATTAATAAAAGGATAGACATCTGCACATGTGTCCAAATGTATTTTCTTTTGATAACTAATGATTATTGTCATCAAAGACATTAGTATAATTCTCTCTTTATCTACTGTAATAAGAAGGTTTGTAGATGAAGACGATTGTGTAATCACAGCCAATGAATTGTGGAAAGGGGCTGATTCTGCAATTATCCTCAGTTGCAAGTTCCTGCTGCAGATATTAGATTTCTGAATACAGGTCACCTGATAAGCACAATAAATAGCTACAACATTTCGTGATTAAATTAAAAATAGCAAACCCAAAGTGCTGCATAGCATTGCTAATTGCTAACCAATTGCCTGCAATATGAAAGGTCAGGAATTTAACCTTCATATGCAGGATTATTTATTTATTCATTTTTTTCAATGACCATCTATTAAGTACCTACCAGTGTACATAGCACTGGACTACTTCTCTTATTATCTTGTAGTTGGAAAGGGCCTGAGGGAATAATATCTAATCCAACCCCTCCCTGACCAGCAGCAGAGAGGTCGTGTAATGAAATGGAAAGATAATAAATTTGGAGTCAGGGACCCAGTTCCCAAACTTGACTCTCCTGCTTTCTCTCTGGGTGACCTTAGACATTCTGCACCTCAGCTTCCTCAGCTTTAAAATGGCAGGGTTGTACTAGCTGACCTCCCAGGTCTTTTCCACCTCGATCTTGATGATTCTGTGACTAATTATATAATACCCTCTACAACAGAAGTGTCATACACATGGCTGGTGGGCTGCATGTAGCCCATAACACTCCCAAGTGTGTGGAGAAATGTTTAACAAAATAAAAATATGACTATAAATATACATATGTATATAATGTTAATATGTGGTTTTCTAAGTCAATATGCAACCCACAGTTTTATGTATGGTTTAGTGGCCCCCATTTCTATATGAGTTTGGCACTGCTGCTCTATAACATCTCTGAGAAGTGGTCCTCCATCTTCTAATCTAAGATCTCCAGTAATGGAAAACCCACTATTCCATGGAGGCAATCCATTCCACTTTTGACAGCACTGATAGTAAGTTTCTCCTTATGTTCAGCTCGCTCTCTCTCTCTCTGTCTGTCTCTCTCTCTCTGTCTATCTCTGTCTCTGTCTCTGTCTCTCTCTCTCTCTCTCTCTCTCTCTCTCTCTCTCTCTCTCTCTCTCTCTCTCTCCCGCTCTCTCTCTCTCTCTGTGTCCCTGTCTTTATGCCCCTTTTGTCTATGTCTCTATATCTGATGTCTGTCTCTGTCTCTGTCTCTCTGTATCTGTTTCTCTGTCCCCCTCTCCCACCTCTCTCTCTCTTTTTTGTCTCTTTTTCTGTATTTATGTCTTTCTGTCTCTGTCTTTCTCTGAAACTTTTTATTGTTTCTAGTTCCTTCTGCTTTGGGGAGTCAAGGAGAACAAGATTAATTACTCTTCCCTGTGATGGCCATTCATATCCTTAAGAATTAGGATGTTTCTCCTTAAGCTTCCTCCAGGCTAAACATTCCCACTTTCTATGGTCAGTCTTTGTATGGCCTGGGATTCTCTCACTATTCTTGTCACAGTCTTCTCTAAGTATTCCTTTTTTATTTCATTTAGCACCATATCAAGTATTATTCTATTGTATCATTATTTCTCAGTCTCATAATTGCATTGTTATAGTAATCTCAGAAAATTCTGGTTAACAATGCTTCTAAAGCCACTTACCAGTTGTGCGACTCAGTAAATTGTTTATTCTCTCTCAAGTTGTTTTCTCATCCAAGAGTTGTGAAAATTAACTAGAGTAACATATAAAATACTTGGTAAACTTTGCAGCACTATAAGAATGCTATTGTTATTGTTGGTAATAAATCGCAGATTATACAAATGAGAGCAGGAAGGTACATTAAAACATAGAATATGGGATGTCCAAGCTGGAAGGAAACTTAGAACAAAAGATAGAGCCTTAGATCTAGGAAACGTCCCCAAATGAGACTCAGTGAGAAGACCGGATTCAGTTCACCTCAATAGTATTTGTAAAGAGCTCATTATGTGCCAGATCCTATGTTAGATCTTGGGGACATAGAGATGGAAAATAAAACCTACTCTTACCTCAAACACAAAAAACTTATAACTGAATAAGTTGAATATGACACTAAAATAAAAAAGGATGATGCAAGGCAGAAAAAAATGCCAAAGTTCAGACAAGAGGAAAGTGGTAGAATAAAAATTAGAACATAACACTCAATACCAAAAACTGTTTGCCTTATTAGATTCTTCCCTTCCTTCCTTCCTTCCTTCCTTCCTTCCTTCCTTCCTTCCTTCCTTCCTTCCTTCCTTCCTTCCCATCCCTCCTTCACTCTTTCCTTCCTTCCCTCTTTCCCTCCTTCTTTCCTTCTTTCCCTCGCTCCTTCTCTCCTTCCCTCTTTCCCTTCTTCCTTCTCTCCTCCTTCCCTCCTTCTTTTCTTTCCTTCCTTTCCTCTTTCCCTCCCTCTTCCTCTCTTTCCTTCCCTCTTTCCCTCCCTCCTTCTCTCCTCCCTCCCTCTGTCCCTCCTTCTCTTCTTTCCTTCCTTCCTTCCCTCCTTCCTTCTCCTTCCTTCCCTCTCTCCTTCCCTCCCCTCCCTCCCTTCCTCCCTTCCTTCCTTCCTTCCTTCTCTCATTCCTTCTCTCATTCCTTCCTTCCTCCCTCCTTTCCTTTCTTCTTACCTTCCTTCTTCCTTCCTTCTTTCCTTCTCACACTCCTTCCTTCCTTTCCTCCCATTTTCTTTCTTTCCTACCTCCCTTTTTTCTTTTTTCCTTTTCTTTAATTTTTTCTTTCTTAATTTCTTTTCTAATCTTTTTCTTGATTTCTTAATTTCTTTTTCTTCTCTTAGAAGAAAGATTCTCAGAATCCAAACCAGACCTCTAAAGGCCTTTAGTTTTTCAGACCAATGCTGCCTACAATCTAAACTTGTGACTCTCAATGACATTAATTCTATTTCTAGCCAGGACAAAACCAATATAATAGACTGATTAAAAGACACTGAGGAGGCATGAAACTAACAGTGTCCTAGTGTTCTGGCAAATAATAGAAATCCCAATTTCAAAATGGAACTGGGTCACCACAAAATACAATGGGGGAAATTGTCATGGTTTAGTCCCTAAAATGTGTGGATTAAGGAGGGGGGGAAAAACACCCTGATCTGAATGGTGCTTCAGAGTAGAATCTAAGCATGAGCTGAAAATGTTCTTTTAAAATACAGAACATAAGGATGCAATTCACAGAGATGGTCTGGAACTGTAAACATGCAGCTGTGTAATTTGCTAGGCTCAAAGCTTACATATCTACAGCATACAAATTGTAAAGTACTTAAAGGCCCATTGTTACTCAAAGGGCCTTACCCAATGTCCTTAAATGTTCCCATTTCTTGTTTTTTTTTAAAGTTACAGGATGTAAAAGGAGCTTGTTGGGCTATAGAATCTCTTTTATCTTATATTCTGGATTAATGAAAACACATTGTTGAAACATTAAAGAAAAAATCTTCCCTCAATTTCGTTGGCTTTTATTAATATTAATCAGCTTTGAGATCTTTCCAAGATTTTTCTCCTTTCTAGTTACTTTCTATATGCATATTACATATCTTGTATATTATATATCTTGTATATTCCTATTTATTTACACATTTATTTGCTTAATTCTTAACACAGTGTCTGACCTATAGTAGGTACTTAATAAATTTTTATTAATTGACAATGTGCTCTCCCTCCCATTAGAATGTAAGCATCTTGAGAGCAGGGGCTGTTTTTGCCTTTCTCTGTAGCCTCAGCACTTGGCATAATGACTAGTCAGGGTGTAATAAATTGATTATAGATTCATTGATTGATAATCTCTATGTTAGCTTGGACTTCTCACTTTTTCTCCTCTTTCCTATTTATTTTATAAACAAACCTTGCCTTTTAACTACCCCAATGTACAGTCACTATCTTAGTGCAGGTGTTCATCATTTCTTGTCTACCACACTAGCTTCTCAAGATTCTACCCACTCCAGTCCATCTTCCCAATAGCTGCCAAAGTGGTTTTTCTTAAATTCAGATATGACCATATTACTCACCTACTCAAAAGATTTCAGTGACTTTCTATTGTGTCTTGGATAAACTACAAATGCTCTGTTTAGCTCTCAAAGCTTTTTACCACCTGGCCTCAAAAAGCCACAAGCTTTTTTTAACACAAGTTGGCCATCTTTCCAACCTCATTGAACATGATTCCCCCTCCCACATTCAGTCTAGCCAAATTGATCTCTTTGTTCCTCACTAATGACATCCCATAGCTGGTCTCCTCAGCAGAACCTTTCACGATGTCCCTCCCTTATATGCCTGAAATATATTTCCTTCTCACAGAATTTTCTTCCTTCAAGACACAATTCATATGTCACCTTCAATAGGAATCCTTTTCTTAGGCTTTTCCTATCAAACTACTTTGTACTTAACTTCTTTGTCTTTATTCTCTTTATATGTGTATGTGTGTATGTATGTATATACACATCTATGTTTGTTTATAAATATGTATATTCTATATTTGTATATATCTGTATATGTATATATGTACTTTTTGTCTCCCCAGTTAAGATATAAGCTCCTTGAGAGGAAGACTTAATTCATTATTTGTACTTTTTTTAACCCAGAACCAGCATCTAACATATAGCAGATGTTTAATAAATGTCTGTTGATTGATTGATTTTAAAGGTCTAGAAGGTGAAGGAGCAAGGAGAATCATGTCTATTATTTTTAGCATGACTGCCAAGGAGCTCAAAGGACTTGAAAGGGGGAAGACTATTATTAGGCTATATTGAATAATTCCAAAGCTGGACTGAACCCAGTGATAGTGAGTTATTTTACATGGCCTAGCCCAGGATGGGAAATCAGCATGATGTAATACCAAGAGCACTGGACTTGGTCTCAGTGGATCTGGGTTCTAACCCTAGTTCTGCCAGTTATTAGTGACTTAGTCAAATCACTTCCCCTTTTCTAGGCTTAGATTTCCTCATCTGTAAAATGAAGGGGGTAGACTGGAAGGTCTTTCAAGTCCATTGGAGCTCTAATTCTATGGTAAGTCCTTGTTTTTTTGAAGTGGTTGAACCCTCTCTGAATAATTACTCCTGTTCCCATATTTATGGTGCTTTATGATTTATATGTCACTTTTTCTTTTACAACAAACCTTTGGGGTAGATCATTTATATATTACTATCCCCGTTTTGCAGAAGAGGAAACTGAGGCCCAGAAAGCTCAAGTCACACAACAAGGACTCCCTTACAGCTAGTAAGTATCCAAGATGGGATTCCAGTTAAATTAGTATGATGCCCAAATGGATACTCTGCTAGATGCTCTTATTCTATATCACCGGTAAAGCCTTTCAGTGTCGTTTGATTATAGTCTGTGCTCAAGGAATGTATAGTCCAGATTGTAAGACAAAATCACAAGATCCATAGATTTTAAAAATTAGAGGATACTTAACAATACTGAGAGGCCACTTAGGTTGCTTTGCCATGGGCCCTATATGAGCCAGAGGAGACAGGTCATGGACGAGGGAATAGTTGAGGGTAGATTGGCTACCTTTTGGCATAATGCTGGGATAAAGCAGACATCAAACTTATTATGAACCAAGTCAATTGTCAGACACCTTTAATTGTAGCCTTGGTTGTGCCAATTACTGGAAGTCTCTTTGGGCAAGATCCTAACTGGATCTCAGTTTGTTATTTTTAAAAAAAAAGTGGATGAGGGAGGGGGATGTACTAGATCAGAGTGGTAGCTAGAGGAAGATGACTGACCAAGGGTCCCAAAATTTAGAGATGTACTCATAACACAATACTGAATTAGCACCTAGTTAACAAGAATAATCACTTAAACTATGAGGATCCTAGAAAGCAGTTCCTCCTCCCACCCCCTCCTTCTTTCTGGCATAACTCTACCATTACACCAGTCCCACTGTACCCTCTTCAGTATCCAGTATGATGGTGTTCAGCCAAGCAGTGATCTCACAGTCTCCCAGCAAGTGAAATGAGAGTGTGTTTTACTATAAAACTGTCCTGGGTACCAAATTTTGCTAGACGGCTCCAGACTAAATGGTCTTTTAAATTCTTGTGAAGATATGACTCCATTACATTCTAAGTATGAAATCTCAGGATAGAATAGAAAAATCTGGTTATTGAGGTTCTGGACTGCTAAGATGAAGAGTTTAGTGGTGTGTTGTAGTAGATTTATAGTAGGAGCCAGATTTTCTTTTCTTTTCAGTATCAGCGTGACCTTATACAATACCCTTTTCTCTCTCTCTCTCCCTCTCTCTCTCTCCCTCTCTCTCTCTCTCTGTCTCAGCTTCGATTTCGATTTCATCCTCTCAAAAAATAAGGAAATTATATTAATTGATATCTCAGGTTCCTTCCAAAAGCCTATATATACTGGTGTGTTTGGATATGAGGAAGCTAGATGGCACATTAAGATAGAACTCTGGTACTGGAATCTGGAAGACATGATTCCAAATTTGACCTCAGATATATAATATGCATGACCCTGGATATCACTTAACTTCTCTCTGCCTTGCTTTCTTTAACCTGTAAAACAGAGATAATAATAGTAACTCCTTCACAGGGTTGTTATGATGACCAAATAAGATTTTTGTAAAGTCCTTAAAAAACCTTGAAGTACTTAATAAGTGCTAGTTGTTATGATGAAGATGATATTATAAATAATGACAGACTTCACATTCCCAAGGTACTTAACTAGATATAATTTATTGATGTCCACATAGAAGATCCAGTGAGGTCAGGTGCTAGTTAGTGACATAGCTATCTTACATCCCTCTTGTTTTATAAAACAGAACAAAAATATTCCAGCATCTTTAACAGTCCATCTAGGAGCTGATCAATTTTTCCAGGGCTACACACTGAGTGACTCCTAAATAGTACAGGATTATCCTATTTTTTTTACTCAAGGGAAAAAGGAACTGGAATCATTTATGAACATCAGTCTAGGAAGATGGACATGTAACACCTATGAAAAGAGGGTCTTCTTCCCATCAATTGGATAATGGCTAAATGCCCATCAATCGGGGAATGACTAAAGAAGTTATGGTACATAAATACTATGAAATATTATTATTCTATAAGAAACCGCAAAATGGTTGGACTTTAGAGAAGCATAGAATGAATTATAAGATCTGATGCTGAGTGAAAGGAGCAGAACCAAGAGAACATTGTACACATTAACAACAACATTGTGAGATGTTCAACCTTGATAGAGGCAGCTCCTCTCAGCAGTTCAGAGAGCTAGGACAATCATATTAGACTGGCTATGGACAATACTATCCCCATCCAGGGGAAGAAAAACAAAATAAAACAAAAAAAAACCCTTCAGAATATGATGGACACTTTATAAAAATTAGCTCTTATATATCTCTTTCCCTTAATCCTAACTCCTCATACCGAAAATGACTAATCTGTAAATGTTTATCAAAAATATTTATGTACAATATTAATCTGACTGTTGCTGAGGAGAGGGGGTCAGAAGGGAAGGTGGAAGGAAATTTTGTAACTTAAAAATATGCATATGCATATGGATGAATGTTGAAAAACTTTCTTAACATGCATTGGGAAAATAAAATATCAATTAAAAATTAAAAAAAAGAAAAGAGAGTTCTAGATGGATAAGCATTCAAGCAGGGCTTGGTAAAATCCCTTTGGTACTACTTTCATGGGCTCCTCCACCTCTCAAGCTAGTTTTGTCTACTTCATCTCTCTATTCTCTCCAGAGCTAGGGATCTAGTCTAATCAAATTGCCTCATTATGATTTGATTTAGTAGACAAGAGAAAGCTAAATGATGACATTGTGTCAAGAAGAAGCGAAGCCACTTGACTAAAGTCAATCAGCAATCCTGTGGCAGAGTCAGGAACTCTTTTTCAGGTGGCCTCTAAATGGTGTCCACCTTGTTATATTGCTCCAGTCATATCTCTGTCAGCTAATATGGCTTTGGAAACAAACCCTGGGAAGTTGAAAAAACTGAAAATATAAGTCATGGCCTTAGAGAACAGCTTAAAGTCTCCTTAGGGTCCCCAAAGAATGTTCATTCTGAGAGCTCTGCTGCAATTCTGAGAAGCACTCTTCAAGAATGCAGAAGTCAGTTGGTAGGGACATCCAATCAGATTGTTTTGCCTTGACTTCTAGGGGTTAGGACCACCTTTCTTTTCTCCAGTTTCATTCTGATTTTCAGGTTGGCTCAGTGTGAAATCTAAGCCCCATCTTGAGGTTTCCTCTACCAGAGAGGAATGATTGACTTCTGATTGGCACCCACAGTCCCAAGACCTTTTGGAGCTTGGTTTGTTTTCACAAACACTGTGAGATGTTGGATGACAGCACAGGTCAAAGTCAGAGTCAGTATGGCTGAGCCAAACCATTCCTTGTCCCTTGAGGCACAAGTACATGTTTTAGTGGTTGCTTAAGGGTATGAAAGTGCCTACCTAACAATCTGAGGGTAGCTTTTGCACAGGATTGGAGCTAACTCTTGGTAATCCAGTTTATTTTTCTTAACTATTATGTGAACATTATATGTTATAGAATCAGAGAATCCCAGACTTGGAAGAAATTCCAGAGCTCATCTAATCGAATCCTTACATGAAAAGGAACCCCCTCAACAAAATGCTCAAGAAGTGAACATCCAGCCCCACCTTGAACTCCATCAATAACAGGAAACCTATCCCATTGTTGGATAGGATAGTTAATGTTCTTTTATTCAGCTGAAATTAGCCTCTGGAAGCTTTGCTTTTTTGATCCAAATTTTATTCTCCAGAGCCAAGCAGAAAAAGTTATAACCTTTTTCTAAATGACAGCTTTTCAGAAGTAGATCTGAAAGATCAAGTATTTATTGACTTGAATTGAAAAGAGAAGGCATAAGGAGATATGCTTAGTGTCTTCAAATAGCTAAAGGTCTATGGACTTTGGTGATTTCAGCAGGCACCACTAGAACCAACCTTTGGAAATCAGACACATTTCAATTCAATATAAGGGAGAACTTCCTAACCTTTTGAGTGACACTGGACTGCTTCATAAGGCCATAAGACCTCTATCACCAGGGTTGATCAAGCAGACTATGAGAATAAGTAAATGATGGGTCTTTAGTTTCATAGCATGAATACAGGAGACAGGAGAACCTTTTGCTATATAGTATAAACATGGAAAGGTTCAGAACAGTTTTCACTCCAATCAATTCAATAAACATGTCTTAAATACTCAATGTATGCTAGATATATTGATATTCCTACTGGAAACAGAAAGATGAAAAATGACATCAGCCATACCTGTCTTCCCAGAGCTTGCAATGTACTTGGAAGAAGGGGTGGCTAAATATTACACATATACAAACAAATAAATCATGTTATGATAGAAAAATATGTTAAGGTTAAAGGAAATAAGCAGGAATTCTAGGGAGTCTAAAGATATAGAAAATTATCAAAAAGGAGAGATACTATTTGTCTAAGAAGTCATTAAGGGCTTCCTGGAGGAGTGGTATCCAAGTGAACCCTTTAAAGGAAGGTAGTTTTGATAGATGGGACTGTGGGAGGTATAGCCAGAGACAGGAGAATAAGTAATCTGTAATGAGATATAGAAAGTTAGGGATGAAATTCTGTATTTTTCTGATCTGTCTGCATCACAACTTTCATAATCTCTATTTTCCTATTCCATGTTGCCCTGGCAGAAATAGAATCTTGAGCAACACAGATCATCACAGTTTCATTTTGGTATTTCCTCACTTTTTATATTCATCTTCACTTTTGTTGCTGTTCAGTCATATCAGTGGTGTCCAACTCTTCATGAGACCTTTTAGGAGTAGTTTGCCATTTTTTTTATCCAGTCCATTTTACAGATGAGGTAAGCAGAATCACACAGCTAGTAAGTGTCTGAATTTGACTCCTGAATTCCTGACTCCAGGTCCAGACTTCATCTGCTGTGCCATCTAATCTGATTTTGTTTATTTGGGATTCTAGTTCAATTTAGGATGAAAGGCTCAGCTTCTTTCTGAAATAACACTTGTACCACCTTACTTCCCTTGACTTTCATGGGAAAACACTTTGTAAACTATAAAGCAGTTGTAGAAAATATTGGTTGTTCTCAATCTTATTTTTAATAATGTGATCATATCATCCTAGTGCTGCCTTAGAAATCATCTGGTTCAACTTGCTTATTTTACAGATAAAGACACTGGGAGTCCAGAGTGAGAGAAGCAACTTTTCCAAAATGGCAGAATTTGAACCCAGCTCTCCTGATTTCATACACATTGTTCTCTCCAAAATGATATAAGATAGGCTCAAAATAGGACAGTTAGGCTAAGGAACAGAGTGAAGAGAATCTAAGGGTAGAAGAGTTTGAGACACTTCCTGGTACCTGGATAATTGAATTCCTAAAGGTTCAATTAGGTTCTAAAGTTTCTTAGCAAAGCAGTCGAGAGACTACAGGATAAAGTAGAGGGCTACTTTAGAGTAATTCTTGCCATGATACAACTAGCTGTGTTGTTCTGGGAAGTAGGGGGCACAAAGGATAGAGCACTGGACCAGGATTCAGGAAGACCTGAGTTCAAATCCAGTTTAGACACTTATTAGCTGTGTGATCCTCAGCAAGTCACTTAGCTTCGGTCTGCCTCAGTTTTTTCACCTTTAAAGTGGGGTTAATAATAGTACTACCTTTCAGGGTTTTTTGCAAGATAAAATTAGATAATATTTGTTGAATGCCTTGCAAACTACTTAAATGATTTTTTTCTACTTATTTAAGACAAGTTAAGTGACTTGCCTAAGGTCACACAACTAGGCAATTATTAAGTACCTGAGGTTGGATTTGAACTCAGGTCCCTCTGACTCCAGGACTGCTCCACTAGCTGCCCCTATCAACTTTCTGAGAACACAAATCACAATGAGTTGCTAACCTATGCCAGTGATGGTTGTTTTCATACCAGGAGATCTCCATAATTCACTGAACCATAGATCTGAACTAAAAGAAAAGGGGAGAAGCAAAGTTTCATAGTTTTCAACACTGCATTATTGTCTTATATAGCATTCACCCTCATTTCTCTTATTTTCTTTGTGACTTTTGTCTTAGACAATGGTATGGGGGGTTTTTCAATATGGCAAAAATATTTATTCCTCTTTTCATTCCATGCAAGCTAACAAATGGTTGTTCTTTGTTTCTCCAAGGTGGTTTGATTTTTTTTCCCTGAGAGTATACTTATATTTTTATTGAAAGAGGACCTTAATCCTGATCAGGGCTAATTCTGAAAGCCCACCCTTGCAGTTTCTGTGGGGTTTGCCTTGGTTAACCACTTGCTGCTGTTACAAAAGCCCACAACTAGAAAATGAACATTACCAAGTGACTTGATTTACTTTGTGGTGGGTAAGTGGGTGGAGATGTAGACGGCAAAGAAATCAGTGTAGCTGCTGATGAAGCCAAAGAGGGGCTGGCTCATAGTTGGTTAACAACAACCTTGATACTCAGGGAGATGGCCTTGCCTTAGGAATGGAGGGAGTCTTTTAAGAAAGATGGGTAACTAATTATTGTGATTGTCCTCCTAGACACAGAGGGAAAGGGAGATATCTGTGTACTACTGATGTGAGATAATGAGAGATACATTTTTAGATGAAATTGTGAATTTTATTGTCTGTGAGTATGTGTATACATGAATAAGCTCAGGCATCTATATCTATGGTGTGGCAACCAAGGCTTTGACCCAAGGTGACAAAACTTAGAAAGCATTGACCAAGTATACCATCCATGAGCATACTTTCTTTTCTTAGGGACTACCCCCACATTCTTTGACTCCCCCCATTTCACAACCACCTTGTCCCTACTCCTGACTCTCTCCTCTTCAGTAGATATTCCTTAAGCAGTTTAGAATCTTCTAGAATGAGCTTTTTTCCCCCCTGGTGGCTACAGACAGGAAAAGGCTCCACTTTTGCCCCAGGTGCAAAAATTTATTATGACTCTTTGCATCCCCACTTGGATGTAGGTTTTTCTAAAGACCATTCTTCCATCATCTAAATTGATTTTGTTCCAACAGTGTCCCCTCAATAGACAAAAAATGTTGAGTTTAGTTATATCATTTGTCCTCTCTTAAGAAAAAATTATATTCCTTGATTTCACACTGATGATGACTAAGAAGCTACCATATCTGCCATCACTGTGGCTATCTCCACAAGGGAAATGAAGTGAGGGCTGAGATAATCCTCTAGCCTCCAAGTGATGCCTTTGGAGCCTGAATATTCCAGGTCATTCCATGACTGGGTAACATCCTTTCCTGTCTCACCCAACTACAAAATGATCAACACTTCATTAGCATGATCATAGCCAGGGAATATTTCCTCATGATAAGATTGGTATAGTGAATTACTCGAAATAAAAATTAAAAGAGATTGACTGATGTGTCTTTTGGGATTTAAAGTCACACCATTCTGTTAATGATTTATTGCCAATAGAAAATTAAAAACATGAATTTTATTATGCATTTCATTGAATTTATTATGCATTATTATGCATTTTCAAAAGTCTAAAACTGACATGGTCCTTAGAACTTTCTGCCCTATCCTGCTGGCCCAAAATCATGACTGTAGAAGCAGACTGCCCAGGACTTAGAACCATTTTGTCTTTTTTTCTGTTTCAGGGGTTGTCATGGCCAACAAATTCATCACCATGTGGTCAACCAACTAGTGACAAACCTTAGTTAGTGAAACATGTCACGGAGAGGGAGACAAAAAAAGAGTTTGTATTTAACTGCTAAATATGATAAGTATTTATTTAAACAAAATAAGGAGATATAAGAATAAAGACTTTTCAATAACCAATGCTCATGAAGAATTTTGAATGGAACAATTAATCTCCAAATTGAGGACTATAAGTGTTGGAATGACCTTTTATAATCACACTTCCCCTCATTTAAAAAACAATAACAGAAAAAAATCTCCACCAAATACTCCATATCTTCTCTCTCTCTCTCTCTCTCTCTGGCTAAAACTTAGGCTGCATTGGGATTATTTGAATTAGTTCCTTTCTAGAAAACTCCAAGTAACTTGGAAAAATCCAAACACTAGTTTGATTTTTACCCTGTATTAAAAGTTGTACTATGTATATACATTTTAGCAGTATATCAAAGCCTTTTACCAAGTAATAAAAGCTTCAAAGCTAAACTAACTTTGCCTGGTAGGTTTGCTGGCCAATTCTGGAAAAAGAAGATTCAAGTTGAACTAGTTTACTTTTACAAATGTTAAAAATTTAAACTTAAGGCAAAACTAGAACATCATGTTGCTCTCTTAAGAATTTTGCATGAATTAATTCTTCTTTCCATCGTGAGGAGTTTGGCTTCAGAGAGTGGAAGAGAAACTTTTATGTTAAAGATTTGCAGTTAGAAGACCAGATTTGAATCCTAGATTCATTTTTTCCTATTATATAGATTTTTTAATAAAGTTCATTTCCAGGTCCAGGCTGCTAAGATCCTATAGGGAGTAGTGGAAGGAGCTAGAGATGACATCTCCCTCCCAGTAATTTGGTTATATAAGCATTCCTCGTTTCACAAAGGCCATACAGAAATGGTCTCTGGCTTAGGGTATTGCCCCAGGAAAGATTAGAACATCAGATGAAAAGATTCTGCCTTTTTATAAATACAAGGTGAAAAAAAATGTTTTCACTTCAGGGTGAGCTGGGGCTCGCCCAGGCAGTCAGACCTGTTTCAAAATTCTCATCCTGCCCTCTACCCCTTTTCAATCCTGAGTGGAAGGAGGAATGCTACAGGACTGAACTGGGAAGGCAGAAAGGACAGTGAGGAATGCCCCTGCTTTCCATACCCCCGAAGGCTAGAGCCCTGCTAGGTGACTGCTCCATTAGGAAGTAATAATGATCCGAGGCCATTATACATACATTCCAACAATGACAGACCAACATGGCTATACCCCAACTCTTCCTCACTCTCCTTTTGAACCCCAGTAATATATATCACTCCACAGGCCAAGTAACAAATGCCCATTTGTCCTCTGAAGTAACTAGCTTGAAACTGGGTGCTAGGTGATTAAGGGAAAAGGGAACTGATCCTACCAGGGAAGACTTGAAAGCCAAAGTATGCAACTTTGTTTTATAGCCTGAGTGGAAAATATTTTCAGCCAGTTCACAGTTATCTCTGCCAGTGGGATCAAGCATAGAATGACTAGTTTGAGATTCCCTAGTCTCACTCCTCTGCTGGAGGAGCAAGTGATGAGCTGGATGGCCAAGAGGCAGGCAGCCAGAGAAAGCATGGGGAGCCAAAAACTTGGACTGGAGAGCCACTGGATAAATAGCCCTACATAATGGAGAGTTGCCTGTTTGTGGGGAAGCGAAAGGAATTATCTTTGGATGGACATTGACTTCATGGGCAGGTTTCTCTCTACTCAAATCTGTGGTTTCAGCCCAAACAGGAGATGTAAACTGCTAAGAACCCTTGGAGAGTGCTTCTCATTGTGCCAGAATGTAATAGAAACCATCTCCACCCCCCACCCCCTTCACTGGAATTTGGCATCCTCCATTTTGAGTCATTCTCAAAGGGACTGCAGAAAACAAAGATATGTCATAATATTTGCCAAGGACTCGTCTACACTGACCTTAGAGCCAGAAAGATTTTTTTTTGCCCTTTGTCTCCATCATTGTATTACTCTTTCACCCTCAGTGCCAGCTTGGGTCTATCAGTAATAAACATTTACTAAATGCCTGCTTTGGGTCAGGCACCATACTAAGTACCAGACAGTTCTGACAAAAGCACAGTTCAACTCAACTCAACCCATTTCAGCGAATATTTATTACCTACTATTTGCTAGATGCTACAAACAGAAAGATAAAAATGAAAAGTCAAAAAGACTCGCTTCTCTTAAAGAGTTATGATATGTACAGAGATAATAAATGAGGGACTTTGGGGAAAACTTCACAGATGATTGTCCTTCATGCTGCACTTTAAAGGTTAGCATAAATGAGCTTGTGAGACTGTTCAAAAGTTAGTTCAGGAGAGTAGCAAGCATGCTGAGGATTGGGGAACAGTGCAATCTAATGGGAATAGGCAGTGCGTGAAGGGGAGCAATATGAAATGAACCTGGAAAGGTAAATTGGAGCCAGATTGCAGAGGGCATTAAATGCCAGGCTTATATTTTTTTAAAATTTTGTCCTGGAAGTGTTAGGGAATCACTGACAACTTTGGAGGAGGAGAGGGACATGGTCAGCCTAGTGCTTTAGGAAGATTATTTTTGGCTGCTATACTCAAGATGGATTCTGGCAGAGGGAGAAATGGGGAAGCTAACCAGCTAGCCTTATTAAGGAAGACCATCTAAGAGCACACTCTAGTAGTATGAGCGAAAAAGTTAAATGTAACTGGTTTCTAGTCCATCCTAAAGAAACAAGGCTGCACACAAGGTTCAATCCTTATCTTCCTCAGATTTTCAGAGAACATGAAGAGAAGTATTTAAATGCTTGTTGATTTGATGAAGGATAGTATCCTGCCTGTCGTCATGGTGACTCATGAAGTACGCAGTTGAAGAGATGGTAGAGTGAGCAAAATGATAACTTCAGTGTCTGCTTTGGGGGGATGTCTTCTTGTTGAAATGTAAAAGGGGTTTTCTGAGACTGACTCAAGGATCATTAGACAGTAGTTTCCATTTTTCTCAGCTGATAACTCTTCATAGAGCTTCCTTTCCTTTCAAAGCATAGTGAACATATCACATCTATACTGTTTGTGACTTGAAGTCGAGATTCACCCTTTACTTGCAAATCATCCTAAGTGACTAATTTCTAATTGAGAGTTTACAGTAGAACAGAAGCATGGTTCACATTCTACGAAGCACTGATTTCCATAGTAATATTGTACCCCCTTGTTCCAGAAAATCCACCAATTAAATCAATCACTACTTTTGCCACTAATACTCCTTGTTGAATATACTTTTTATGCTTCAGAATGAACTTTTCTTTCAGATGATGGCTAGGTATAGGAATAATTGAATAGAATGAACTTTCTAATATGGGAATTTTTACCATTGAATCCCCATGACCCAGCATCATTATTTGCATCAGATGTTATTAGTATTATGAATAATGATGATTATCACCTGCATATAATGCTTTACCAAAGTTTATTGCTTTGCTTTTTATATGATACAGTAGAAAGGGTGTTGCATTTGTAGATAGAGAACCTCCATCTGAATCCAGATTCAGCAGCTTAATATTTGAGTGATCTTGGGCAAGTTGTTTCTTCCTGAGTCTTCCATTTTCTCATCTGAGGAATGGAGGAGTGAGATGAGTTGGCCTTGGGGTTGGTGGTGTTTTCCCATCTAAATCTTTGACATGATGCTGCTAACACTAATACTGCCATTCAGATGATATGAAGATCTTTATTGTGCAGGTGAGAAAAGTGAAGCTCCCACAGGTTAAGAGTTGTAAAAGAGTTGTAAAGCTAATAATCACATCAACTCACATTTGTATCTGAAACCATATAGTTCAGTTTTTGATCAATCAATAATCATTTATTAAGCACCTGTTATGGACCAGATACCCTACTAAGCACTGGGGATACAAAAGAAAACAATAGTGCTAATATTATCATCCTTTTTTAGTTGGGTAACAGAGACTCAGAAGTGTGCCATGACCTGCTTAGGTCACAATGCTGGAACTAATTGGCCAATCTGGAACTTAAACCCAGATCTTCTTAGGAGGCAGTGATCACAACTTTTCTATGTTTGAAGGGGGAGGGGGTGTGTGGTTGTTAATATTTATTTTACTTGGGTTCCTTCAATAGTTGTAAAGAAGCCTATTTTGATAGCTTGATATATAAGGAATAACTTACAGGAGGACAAAAGTGGAATAAGCTATCTTTAAAGGCAATGAGTTCACCATCACTTCAGATCTTCAAGTCAAAATTGTAATGATCTTTTTGCCAGGGATTTGGCAGAGAGGATTCCAAGACTGGAATGGGCTTGAATGACTGCTAAGGTCCCTTCCAGAATTCTGGGCTTCTGTGATCCTAAGACCCACTGAAGAATCATCCTAGTAATTATGTATTTGAGAAATGGTTCTTCATAGGAAAAACTACTGTAAGAAGTAGGGGGTGCCATTTTATATCAAATAATGCCTAGATCTCAAAGAGTGGTTAAAGATTTTAAAATTAAAAACATTTTTTGTTTTGGCCCTTTAGATTTCCTTGGCAAGCTGCTCCAGCCGGAGATTTTGTCCACTTATACTCTGTCAACTTTTGCAGAGTCTTTGCAATTTCTTTCTAAAGAGGTTTAAGGAGGAAATTTTTCTCCTCTATGAGCATTTTTTTTTTCAGCAGCCCATCGTGGTTCTATGGCTATGGGGGCGGCTGAATGCAGGTAAAGATGTGTGGATGAACAGAGGGTTACAGATGCAAACAAGAAACCTCTGGGGAAACTGAAAGCCCAGAACACTGGAAAAAGGGGGGCAGATCAGCTTCAGGCCCTAAAGTGGTAAAGGAACTTGCCACAACAGGAAGTGGGCAGGACGCTGTTTTCAATATACTCATGGGAACCGAATTGGAAAGTGCTGTGGTGAATGTGTGTGGAAAAAAAGAGAGAGGGAGAGAGAGAAGGAGGGGGGTTGGGGTGGGGAAGAGACTTTAATCAAGTTATAAATATCTGTTTCTTTGAAGTTTTATGACCAACAATTTAAAAAAATTACTGGAAGTCACATCAAGAGGTGTTTCATGAATTGGTGGATTTGAGAGATGTATAGTGAGGTTAAGTTTATCCCATCCCAGAAGACAGCTGTTACTGACTTTTTTTTCTTCCTGGATCTCCTGATGGGTTGAACATGTACCTAAAATGACAACCTTACATGAAATTTTAGATTAGCCATTTCTAGAATCACAGCTTTCTCTAACATTCTTTCTTTGAAAATTAAAAAAACTGATAAAATTTCAGACACCTATGATTTTATCCATGCAAGTATATATCCTGCCAACTCAGATCCCTCCCTCTCTATACTTTTAAAAATGGGTGAATGAATTCATAGGAGCTGAAAAACTTCATCCCCTCATGGCTAATCTTTGGTTGTCAGTCCTCTAGTGATAACTACCTGGATCTCAAGGGATTCACATTCTCTAGAAAAATGCAAATTACACATATACTAAGAGCATATACTAAAGATGCAAAATCAATAAAAGGTGGGTTTAGGAGGAGAGGTGTGAGAGCCAGTGTTATCTGAGAGAAATCAGAAAGAAATCTCTTATAGGTCATGGTGTTTGAGCTAAGCTTTTAATTGAACCAGAGATTTTAAGAGGCAGGAGTGAGGCTGGAATACTCTCATCACGGAGGACAGCCTGTGCAAAGGATGCTTTTAACAGAGGGCCTATTTGATTGTTTAATGATGATGGAAATATTGATTGGAGTCAGGTTGTGAAATACCAAATAAAGTAGTTTATATCTTGAGATAATAGGAAACCACTGGTGTTTATTGAGTACCTGTGATTTAGGAATATCCCTTTGATGTCTGTGGACTAGAAAGGGAAGAGAGAAGGCAAGAACAGTTAGAATGTTGTTGCAATAGTTCAAGCGAACCTAAAGGGGGAGGTTGGCTAGGTGGTGCAGTGGATAGAGCGCCAGCCCTAGAGTCAGGAGTAACTGAGTTCAAATTTGGCCTCAGACACTTAATAATTACCTAGCTGTGTGGCCTTGGGCAAGCCACTTAACCCTATTTGCCTTGCAAAAACCTTAAAAAAAAAAAAGCAATAGTTCAACGGAGATATAACAAAGCCCTAAAAATTGATATTGGCTATATTGGAGGAGAGAAGGGAATGAATGTGTTAGGTGTGGATGGAAAAGTGAGATTTGATAGCTGGTTGTCAGTCAAAGATGAGTCCAAGATTATAATTCTAAGTGTCTAGAAGAATGCAGGTACTCTCAACAGAAAGGGGGGGCGAGTTTGGAGCCTAGAGGATCATCAAATGCAACACATTGTTGGTCTTATTCTGGTTTTTTTGATCTTCCGTGGACACCAGTGCAGTGTTCAGGTTAGTCATTTGTCTTACTCTTTTAATATATGGTTTGCCCTCCTTTTCTAGCCATACTTTTTCTTGATGGTTTTTATTTGTATTTATTTATTTATTGAAATTAGCAAGCTTTGGGCACAAGTCATCACTGGTAATTTGCTGCAACTAGACCCATTTTGTCCAGCATGTGTCTTTCTGTTGCTCTTTGGAGAGTTCTTAATTTTGATTCTTCTGAGATTGAGGCATCTCATCATTCCCAACCACATATAGCATTGCTAGGAGAATATTGGTATTAAAACGGTGGGCTTTTGTGACCACAAACTACTTGAGATGAGTGGAAACCCTGAGCAATTTCCAAAATATGACTCCTAATGATACATAACAATTTTGATTAAAAATGAGAAATGGTATGTTTTATTTGGAAAGAATACTTATAGATTTCCTTTCACTTTCTTTCTTTCGGTTATTGATGTTGAACCTGGTCTTATCACTTGAGTAACTCATTTGTTTGTTGTTAGAAATGTTTTGGTGCCAAGTTACTGCATCATAGTTTGACAGAAAGCATTGAATTAGGAGTTATACTACCTTTAAATCCTATGGAAATTTCTAGCCAGATGACCTTTGCTAACCTATTTAAACCTCAGTTCCTTCTTCAGTAAACTAAAGAGGTTGAACTAGATTATCTCTAAGTTTATGTCCAAATTTCCTATTCTGCTCAGTTCTTGTAAGGCAAGAATGTCAAAACTTCTAGGATTTTACTGGTCTGTGTCCCTAAGGTCTATATTATGCAATCCTTTCTCCCTTTGTTCAGACAGCTATATAATTGAATACTTAACAAGTTTTATGAAGATAAATACAGATTTAAATATCGGTAGTAAAAAGATATGAGTACTTTGAACTTAAAGAAAAAAATGCAATTCTAGTTTGAAATCTCTGTTTAAAGCTACTCAGATCCTACGATAATGGGGGGGGGAGTCACTGATGATTTGCAAAAGTTAACCTTCCAAAGGACTTCATCTCTATAGTCAGTCATCTGGAAAGAGATAAAGTCCTGGACCATGTTTCTTTACTTCCCCTTCCTCTCCTAAGGTTAAAATAAAACTTTCCTAATATAGACTCCTTCAATTTAGAGGCTACAGTAACTTAGGTAAGGCCTAGGGATGAAGTTTACTTTTTGCTGTCTCTGATTAGAAAGATTTGCTAAGCTAATAAACTCTCTGTATGGATATTCAGAAGCAATATCTACAACTAAGGCATTTGAACCCTTTTAAAAGAAAGAAACACCCATTTATAAACAAGTTTTCCTATTTATTCCCATAAAAGAAGATCCATTTAAGACTTCTAAAAGTCATGCTTTATTATCTAAGTGAATTGGGTTACATTTAGAAATAGTAAGTGCCTCTATTATCCACCTTATGGACTTGTGGGGAAGGTGCGCTATAAGCTCTCAGGACTGTATGAATTTCATATTATTGTTGTTGTTCTCTTTCTATGATTCTCTCTCTCTAAATAACAGAATCTTTATTCTTTGATTTTTTTTCATATGATTATAGGATTTAGTACCAGAAGGGACATGAGAGATCATCTTTTACAGCTCCCTCATTTAACAAATGGGGAAAATGAAGCAGAGAGCCTAAGGGCACATAGGTAGGAAACAGCATACTCAGAATTTGAATCCAGACCCTCTCACTCAAAATCCTTCCTCCCTTTCCACTGTCACTCCCCTTCCAGTCCAACCCAGCTGCCAACTCTTTGATGAATGGAACTCATTATGTGTGCATTTGGCCCACCTATGATTCCATCTTTAACAATATTAAGATCCAAAGAGATAACAGAGAAGGGAACCTATGGGGAAGGCAAATCAATTGTTTTTGCTTGCAATTATTGCTTTCTTAAAAAGAGAGGAGCCCAGCAAAACAGCAGCAGCCTAGTCTGCAGTTAGTTAACATTAATAATGCCAGAGGCAATATCACCAGGCTGTCTGAAAAAGATTTGCTCATCACATGATTAGTATATGAAACTATGTGTTCATCAAAATCTTGCCACCACACAGGCAATATATATTTTCCAGGGCTTTTTTTTTTTAATACCCTCTCTTGGATTGAATAGACAATTTTAAGCAAGACTTCCCAGGAGAAAGTTTGCAGCAGAGTGAGGGTTCCATTTAATTGTTCTGTGGTCTGCTCACAGTCAATCTGGTAGGGGTCTTTTTTTTTTTTTTTGGTAGTTAAAGAGCTATTTGTCAGGGAATAAATCGTGACAGAAACAGAGACAGATTTATGTGTCCTTCAGGGAACTGCTTTCTTTCATGAGGACTCTCCAGATATGAGGGTTTTAGAATACTTCTCTTGAATTGGTGTAAATACCATTTAAAAAATGGTATTTAATAAACCTCAGCTCACCCTGAACGATCAGCTTGCTGTCCTCATTCCCCCACTTTCTACCTCCCCAAATGCTTGGAGTCTGTTTAGATTTTAATTCAGTGTATTTTTTTCTTGTCTGGCTCAGACTCTGCAGTTTCCAGTTAAAAAAAAATGCCTTCTAGACTTGGGCTGACCCAACCACTTGCCTGACACCTTTAATTGAAATGAATGTGTTATGTGGGTGTTGACCTCTGTTGGGAAGTGTGAGCACATTTGGTCATGCTAGGGTGTGTTTCTGTCAGCTTGAAACTTTCAGGAACCATTCTTCAATATTTAGTGGTTCTCAGCTGATCACAGATCCAGATCCCTCTTCAGTTTCAGAGAATCCCAGATTCCCAGTGTTGGAAGACCTGTCAGAGGATATCAAGTACAATTAGTACCTGAACAACAGAAATTCTTTCTGCATTATTCCTGAGCAACAGACTTCAATTTCTTTTCCATTTGGAAGACTCTAAGTTCTCTATTATCTTATGATAGCCATTAGCTACCTCTCTAAAACTTCCCTTTATTCCTTCCATTTCATCCCTCTGGGCCTTCTTTCTTCCACATGCCAGCTCTTCACATTCCTGAAGACATCTATCATGATCCCTTGTGGACTTCTCTTCTGACTGAGAATGTCCTCTATTTAAAGCCTTGCTAACCTTTGAGTGAATAACTTGATCTTACTGGGTCTCAGCTTCCACACAGGTAAAATGAATGTTTGGACTAGATGACAGACATCTTAGATTCCTTGATCCTCATGCTATTTTTGACTTCATTTAGAAAGTAATACTAGAAAAAATTGTTCTTACTAAATTGAATAAAGATTGAAGTAAGTTTTAGTTTTAGTCTTGTTCCTCTTTCCCAAGCCAATAATAGTCTTCTCCCTGCTTCCTTTCATCCCCCATGCCTTTTGACCAGTAAGAATGCAGTGTTTAACTTTGCTGGGGGGAAAAATGGAAACAGGACTGTCTGGTCAAGAAATAGACCACCACAAATCCATCTCCCCCTACCTCCCACAACAGGGGTGTTCTAAAAGAAAGGAAGTAGAAATGCCAGAGGTTTCTGTACATAGTAGTCTTTCAGTCATTTGCTACTGAGTGAATGAATGAATCAGTAGAATGCCTAATCCAGAACTGGTTGGAGATACAAGAAGCAGTGGGGTTATTTTAGGCTATATCAAAAAAAAAAGTCTACTAGACATCACTCTCCTGATCCCTCAAACCTCATGAATATTTAAATTCTTTCACTGACTTAACCAGCAGGTGTAGTCATAGGATTATGAGCTGGAAAAGAGGAAAAAACATCTAGCTGAATCCTTTCATGTTACAAATGGGGACACCTGAGGTCTTGAAGTGTTAGGTTAAGTTAGCCGAAATCACACAGGTAATAAAAAACAGAGCTGGGGTTTAAAGTCGAGTCCTCTGTCTTCAAATGAATTGTTTTCCCCACAGTTTTCCACTCCCTGCTTCCCATGGTTCAGTTCATCCTAGTTGATGCCAGCCAATCATCTCTACATTACAAGAATCCTCAATCATTTAAAAATAACCCTTCTCAAAATTAGTCCAATGGCTTTTTAGGAATTAGCATAATCCCTCCAAATTTTGTTGACTTGATAGTGACATGATAGGTTGATTAGTCCCAAAGCAAAATCCAATGTTCTTCTAATTGACCAGACGTCTTCCATGTCTTCACCTGTATTAGATGTATTCCAAGCACCTTGGAACATTTATTTTTAGGATTCTAGTAAGAGGTCAGTAAATCAATGAAGATCCATCTCCTAAAAGTTAGCCCCATTTCTGTTCATCTTAGTAGTTTCTAGTGTCCTATACTAAAGCCAACATGGAGACTCAGGGAGTCAACCTCAAAAAACTCTGTGCCTTAAACTCTTCTTAATTCAAATTCCATCTTGGGGAAGAATTGCTAACTCAACCATGTTGACTCAGAGGAGTAGGAATATGGTCCCAACAATCTAACCAACTAGTGATTCAGTGAATAGAGAGTTAGGGCTGGAGTCAGTATGACTTGAGTTCAAATCCAGCCTTCAATATTTACTAGCTATGTGATCCTGGGCAAGTCATTTAATCACATCTGCCTCAGTTTTCTCATCTGCAAAATGGAATTGAGAACACTTATCTCTTGACCTGAAGATGTAAGATGTAAGATGTTGGGTTTGAAACCAGTCAAGCAAGATTGTAAAAAACACATTTCCTGGGAATCCGCTGCTTTTCTTCCCTTTGCCACATGAATGAGCCTGGTTGTCCTGCAAGTAAATCAGGTCCTTTTCTTTTAAACAACTTAATATATTCTAAGGAAGATACATAATGATATCATAATGTAGAGTGCTGGATTCAATTACTGCCTCAAGCACTTACTTTTTAATCAGAAACAAGATACTTTACCTCTCAAAGACTCAATTTTCCTGCTTGAAACTGATAATGATGATGATGATAATAATAATAATAATAATAATAATAATAATGATAGTTGTCCCTCCTGACTCCAAGGGTTTTATATCAAAAGAAATGTACAAATCCTAAAGCATTTATATTTACTGATATAATGGCCAGTACCATTATGGCAGTTATTAAATCCCCTACTTAAGTTTGACCATGTCATCTAATGACTGTCCTACTGTGGTTCCATCACTCCTCTGTTCCAAGGTCCTGCTGTTGACTGATGAAAAGCAGACTAGTTCTGGCATTCAAGATCTTCCACAATTTGACTCTAGTTTCTCTCTTTTCAACCTTCTCTCATCCTCATTCGCATTTTCCCATTCTGTAGTACAACCAAACTAGACTACTTTCCATTTTCCATTGTTCATCCTGATCTCTTTAATCTCCATATCATTACTCATGCTGACCCTTTGTAGTGACTGGAACTCTCATTCCTTCCCCTTCATGGAAAGACCCTTAATTCAAATACCATCTTCTCCATGGTTTCTTCCCACCAAGGGAAAATTTAATTTCTCCTCTTTCACAAATCTCTCAGAATACTTTATACCAAAGTTATTTATGTACATGCCCTACCACCACTACCATATACACATATTCATAATTAGGTTGTAAGTTCTTTAATAACAGAATCTATGTCATATCTGTCTTTGCATGTCTTTGCCTAGCACCTAGCATAGTGTCTTGAACATTTGGCAGGAGTGGAGGAGAGGCAATACAATGTAAAAGCATTTAGGTAAGGAAATATTAATGTGAAATCATATCCTCTGATACAGATGAGCAACTTCTCCATAACTTGGGACATTTTTTGCTGTCATAGTCTCATATAGAATCCCCTTTTCATAATAATGTTCTCAAAAAATGGAAGGAAATGCTCATTTCAGTTAGATGAGGTCAGTGAAAATAATATGTAGCTTTTTTCCATATTCAAGTCTACAGACCCTTCCCATTCTCACCTCAACCCCCGCCTGAAAACCATCCACAGATCCAAATTAAGAATCTTGTCTTAAGGGGCGGCTAGGTGGCGTAGTGGATAAAGCACCGGCCCTGATATCGGAGTACCTGGGTTCAAATCCAGCCTCAGACACTTAATAATGACCTAGCTGTGTGGTCTTGGGCAAGCCACTTAACCCCGTTTGCCTTGCAAAAACCTAAAAAAAAAAAAGAATCTTGTCTTAAGAGGACTTTCCCAGTCACCAAATTTAGAAAACTTCTTCTAGACACATATGTATCTATTCAGGATTCAAACTCTGGCCTTCTAGTCTCAAGACTAGTCCTTTATCCACTATACTGTGCTGCTTTTCATGCTGTGCACATAGTAGGTACTTCAAGAAGATTTTTTTTTTCCAATTGAAAAACTTGAGAAAGGAGTAGATTTTTTTCCCCTGGGTTCCTATGTTATATTTTTATGACTCTTTTCTTCAAGGAACTAAAAGTGCTTTCAGGCATGTCTTTATTAACTCATTAATTCTCATAATGACCCCTAGACATTATTATTCTTATTTTAAGAATGGAGAAATCAAGGCACAGGAAAGATAAATGGCACAGGAAGGGTCATGAACCCCCTAGGAGCAGAAGTAAGACTAGAATCAAGGACTCCCATAAAACACTCCTGTGGCATCCATTTGACCATTTTAATTTTTGCTAAGTTGCAAGAAAGACCATCTTGAAGAGGGAGTAAAAAGAAAAGAAAATGGGAATTTTTTCTTCTGTCCTTCTAGAATTCCTTCTTTTTCTCTTTCTAGGAGAGCAGGCAGGTGAAAGTGGAGTTTGCCAGTCTGTAGAGTACCATGTTGCCTTTTGAAACAAGGCATCTCTCAGAGAGAATACAATCTTCAGAGAAGAGTTTGAAAGATTCACTAGTCATTTCTCATCTCATAGACATTTAACAGCCCCCTTTTCTGTAATTTATTTGTGTTTCTTTTTTCTCCAGGTATGTGTTAGCCTAACTTGTTTGGTGACCCTCTGATACATTCTTGGGGGATAGCATCAATTCTGATGGGTTGAGGCTGCTCTGGATCAGTCAAACCACAGGGAAAAAAGAATGCCAGGGTATAAATTGCCTGATTTCCTTGATAATTGCATAATGATATCTTTAATTCCCACACCCTTATCTCCAAGTTGTTTCCTTAGTCATTTATTCAAGATCCAGACTACCATTCAAAATCCATGCATATTTGGATCTGACTTGGAAATGATTTCTCTCTCTCTCTCTCTCTCTCTCTCTCTCTCTCTCTCTCTCTCTCAGCTCATATCATGGGAGCCCATGGCAGAAGATCCTAGCAATTAGCGGGAACCAAAGTGATAATTTATTGCAACCAACACTGTGATATCATCATCACACAATGTAGGAGCAAAATCCATATTTTTTCACAGCACCACTGCAGTGCTGTAATATGCCCGGCATGCTTTCTAATGTCTTTTGTTTGCATTAGGAAAAACATACCACTTTCCCACTGCGAACCAGAGATCCCCTCAGGTTGTGGGGACTGTGACATTCAAAATTGTACTTTGAAGGAAAATGTGTGTGTGTGTGTGTGTGTGTGTGTGTGTGTGTGTGTGTACCCAGTGCCAAAGTTGACTTAGATGTGAAAAGGTAAATTTGATTCCATCTCGTATGATCATCAGAGGGTAAAAAAGGTCTTTCCTTTTGTTATTTTTAAAGGCTC
This sequence comes from Macrotis lagotis, assembly GCF_037893015.1. NCBI lineage: Eukaryota > Metazoa > Chordata > Mammalia > Peramelemorphia > Peramelidae > Macrotis > Macrotis lagotis. The sequence goes on from NC_133658.1 coordinate 82,934,639, forward strand.
TTTTTCTCCCCTCATTTTTGTTTTGCTTAACACGTAATATGCAGGTACATTTATATACACACACATTCATAAACACCTATGTGGGTGTTGAAAGGGGGTATTCTGTAGGGAATTCCATGTTACTCCTGGTCTTTGGATATCTCAATGAAATTCTATTGATTTTTCAAATCTAGCTATCTTGATCAAAACTGCTTCAGAACAAAATGTTATGATTTTCCAAACTGCCATGAAGCAGTGGAAGAATTATGAATCAGGTCCCTGTCAGTGAGTCAGCAACTATTGAAATATTTCAAGAGAAATAGACCTAGTAGTCTTCAAATATCCATGCATACAAATGGAAAGATGGACATCCAGTCTTCAGGGGAACATTTCCTCAATTGATATATAAATAGGGGTGCTCTGATGCCTTCAGAAATCACTGAATGCAAAATCCAACCAACAAATAAATAAAAACCATCCACCATGATTCAGGAAGAAGGCTACTATTGTGTACCTTCCATAATTTCTGACTAGTCTTTCAACATCATAGAACTTCTAAAAGAATAATTAAGAAATAAAGCCTCAGCTGACTGCACAAGATGCTCCAATGAAAATCCCATTTTATTTTGTGAATGCTTAAAAAATGTGTCCTTATTTGACCAGAAACATGCTGAGTTTAAAGTTTGATCCATCCCCACCTCAGTCTAAAATTGCTTTATTATAATCATCCTATGGCTCAGAGTCCTTCAGTGATTCCAAATTCATTGACCTGGCATTTTAGTGTCTTCTAAAAATCTGGCTTCCACATACCTTTCAAAAGCCCTATTTTACACCCCTTCCCTTGATGTCTCATATACCTCAGTCAGACTGTACAACTTGTCAAACTCATTCAGGGATTTTCTACTTCCACTTCTTTGTCCCAAATGTCTTCCCCTATCTACCTGTTTGAATTCCTATCTGTCCCAGATAGGGTCCAGCTCAAATGTGACTTCTATGAAACTTTAAACACATTTCTGAGTTGGAAGGAACTTCAGAGATCATCTAGTATCTGAAAGAGAATCTCAACCACAGCACTTGGTAATAATTGGTCATCCAATATTTGCTCAAAAAACCTCCAATGAAGGGTGACCTCTTCCACCAAGGCATTCCATTTCACTTTTAGATAGCACCAATTGTTAGAGAATCTCTCCTTATACTATATCCCCCAAGTGGAAGTGATCTCAGCTCATAGCACTTTGTATTCTTACAAATATAACTCATTCTCATTCGTATGGAATTTCACTAAGAGTCAAGCCCAGAACTTGGTATGTAATAAGTCACTGCTCAATTAAGTTTTGACTATTTTTAAATTGACTAAAGAACAAGGAGACCCTTTGAATAGATGTCCAAGAATTCCATGACTTCAGGTAAAAATGGACTTATTTTTAGGCATCACATAGTAAGAACATAGAAGTTTTCATAAAGTGATCACCACAGAGGGAATTGTAATTTTCATGATTTGCATCCTAGGAGCCTGAGAGTTGTTGGTCTTTGTGGAGTGGAAGGGTTATGTCAAGATAAAGACAGAATCTTCAATTTAGAGTCAGGACATGGGTTTGAGATCTGGCCCTTCCATTTCCAATTCTTATGTGATAACAGGCGATTCCTTCCTTGTATCTGGGTTATCTTTTTTCTTCTCTGTCAAAGGCAATGATGCTCCCTTGGGGCCTTCTAAAACCTATGACCCTAAGGGTGGATCAAAACTTGTTTACAGCCTACCAACCATGGGGCTCACTCAAGTACCAGTGGATTGGTGGCTCGAAGTGGCCTTTTATTATCATTGTAATAAATAGCAAACGGTCCCAAATCGTACATGATTTTTGTTGGCTTTGACCAATGAAGTAGAACAAGACCTCTGAATACCCCATTAGTTCTGGCGCTCTGCTTTGATGACTCTGCAGCAGCAGCTTTTTTTCTTTCTAAGTCACCAGCCTCACCCGTGTCTCTTAACCAATACTGTTGACAGGCCGCGTTGCAATTCTTCTGCATGTTCTGACAGTTTAATTCAGTACCTCCTGGCTAAGCAGCCAGAGCCTCAGGGGCTACTTCAGCACCTTGGCATCCCGCTGCTGCAATTAAAATAATTCAGGGAGTTGGGCCGGCCTCACAGAGCCCTCCTTCTTCACTTTGAAACAGAGAGTGCATTTTCCAATCCCCTCATGGAGGGAAGTCAAGAGCTTCCTTTTAGGGTAGATGGCAGGCGGAATTTATTAATAAGATGTTTACTTCCAGGGACTGAATCTATTTGCATTTACATCCAGTGGGGTTTTCTCCCTTCTGTTTGACATAGTTTCTTGGAAAGACTGCAGAAAGGTCATTGGGAGGGGAGGGCCAGCAGAGAGGAGAGGACAGAGATGGGGGGATGTTGCAGGATGCTTTGAGGAGCCTCCCTCACAAACGTTCAGAAGTGAGAATTGCTGTCTTTCATGGCCCACGCTGCACTGGAGAGATAAATGGGAATTGGGGACAGCAGTGGCAGAATAGCGGTGACAACCAATTGGCCGATTTGAAGCCTCCCCGGGAAGAGGGTTCCTTGAAGTTAATTTGGCAAGGTGTTTTCTTCTTGCTTAAATAACCACAGAATCGGGTAGGCAATGTTGGGCCAGTGGGTAATGAGCTTCATTCTGTTTACGTGGGCTTTTGGAAGTCTCTACTGTATTACCCTGCTTGGAAAAACAAATGAATATATACACACACACACACACACACACACATATATGAGAGACAGAGAGATAGAGAAATGGAGAGACACACACACAGAGACAGAGACAGAGACAGAGAGAGAGAGACACAGAGACAGAGAGAAAGACACGCACACAGAGACAGAGAGAGACAGAGACAGAGAGACACACAGACAGAGAGACACACACAAAGACAGAGAGAGACAGAGAGAGAGACACACAGAGTCATATATATATACACATATATATATGTATATGTATCTATATAGAGAGAGACAGAGAGAGACAGAGAGACAGAGAGACAGAGAAAGGGGAGAGAGAGACAGACAGAAAGAGAAAGAAAGAGAATGTTGGGTAGGCCGCATACCTGGAGAAAGGGACACTTTGGATAGGTTTGAGTTTAAAAACCATGGCAGGTGTTGCCTAGCAGTTCATCATTTAAAATAACAGTTGAGGAAAGAATACTCAGTCTTTATATTTACTCCTTAAATGAAGCACACTTTATACATATACCTACCAGAGCAGACAGAGATAGAAATAGTCAGATAGTATTATTGTTAAAGATCTATAGATACATGTTGATATCTCTCCTGTTTTCTTCCTTCACAATATGGTATAGATTTTATTTTATATATTTAAAAATATTGTTCTGAGAAAGGGTCCATAAACTTCCCTAGATTGCCAGAGCAGATGAGCCCAGCGCACAGGCACACACACGTAAAAAAAAAAAAAAACAACCTGATCTACATATACATTCAAGTTCTTCACAAAGTCGCACATATTAAAGCTGTGTATATAAATCCCTTACCCCCTTCTCCCCACCTCCAGATTGTTTGACAATTTTTTAAACAAACACAGGAAGCCAGGCTTCCATGCAGTGACCCAAAGGAGAGGGAGTTATCTAAAATCTAGCCCTAGAAATAGAGCCAAGGAATGGACTATGATTGCATTGACATAGGGAACTCACAGGTGAAGAAACTCTCTCTACTTTTGCAGATCTGCACCTTCTCTGCAACTTAAAGTTTTAGAGAGTTTCCCAGGGTGCAGAGAGTTGAAGTGACTTACCCAGAATCACCCAATCAGTAGATGTCAGAGGCAGGACCTCCTGACAACAAAACCAACTCTCTGACCAACTAAACCTCATCAATCTTACTGTATACATAAATGATGATGATGATTATAGATGATGTCTACATGCTCTTTTCCCAGCAATCCTGTAATCTTGGTATTTTTTTTTATTATTATATTGTCATCCCTATTTCATAGTTGAGGAAACAGAGTTGACCTAGAATAGTTTAAGCATCCTCATTAGAAGAACAAAGTAGATAAAAAGTAAATATTGCGAGACAACAAATTGTTGAATTAGTCTATCACTGCATGGTATGATATGTGTGTATACATATATATATATATATATATATATATATATGTAATATACAACTAAAAAGAAAGGAGAGAGAACTAGATTATATTTGGAAAGTTCTAGGACACTTTTGATCACCCAAAGGTGTTTCCAGTTACAAAATTTCATCTCTTTAGCACAACTATTCTCCCAGGAACATCCCATGACTGCAGAGCTTGGAACACAAAGTTCTTGGGAAAATTACAAATACAGGTGACAAAATATATTCAATGGAAAGATGCCTGATGGCTTCAACAAATTACAGGACAGTGAAAAGAGCTCCAGCTCTGGAGTCAGAAGATGTGAGTTTGAATCCTGCCTCTGACATAGCTACATGTGTGACTTGGGGCAAGTCCCTTAATGCCTTTAGGATTCAGTTTCTTCATTTGTAAAATCAGAAGGTTTGAACTAGGTGACTTCTCAGGTTCTTTCTAGTTCATCTAGAATCCTTTGTTAACTGAGATGACTTGTACTGAAGAAGTGATGCATAGGACATAATCTGGTATACATAACTATTAAAGTAGCTGGACTGGTCATGTGGGGAGAATGATGAAGAGGGAAAGCCTTAAATTAGTGCTCTCAAAACATTAAGATGACGAGAGAAAAACCACCATTATGTTGAATGGATCTTCATGGAAAGCTCTGGAGAAGAATCATGCAGGATGAGATGATATGAAAGGGTTCAAGCTCGTACTTGGGAGGTGTCACCCCAGATCATTGTCCTAGCCTTCAAGAGCCCAGTCACTTTCATTCACATCATCATGAGGAGTCAAAGAAGAATTTTTAAAAAAATTTTATTTATTTAAGGCAATGGGGTTGAGTCACTTGCCTGGGGGTCACATGGCTAGGCAATGAAGTGTCTGAGGCTGTATTTGAACTCAGGTTCTCCTGACTCCAGGGTCAGTGCTCTATCCACTGTGTCACCTAGCTGCTCCCCATCAAAGAAGAATTTTAACCCACACATTTTACATATAAAGACATGGAGACTCTAAAAGCTAGCTGGCTTGCTTAAGGTTCCCCAGGTGAGCCAAACCCAATGCTCTTTTCATTATGCAACCTAACTCCCAGAGGCCTCTGCAGAGCTTTCCAGCTCTTAATCCTGGTTCATAATTCAATTGAAGCTGAATACTCTCTCAGAGCTAAAAATACAGATTCCAAATGTGTTCTTTTTATTTTAAATTAACAAACACTTTGAGGTTTTCAAAGGCCTTATGATGGCTAAATGAAATTCTTTATTGAAAGCAGATGACCCAAGGCCATAGGCCAGTTCTAAGGCCAGACTCTTGGACTATGCTTTGGATACTTGCTAGGCAGTGTCCACTGGCCCACCTAACACAGAGGAAGCAAGTCAGGTGCTCTTTCCCTATTCCTGTATTTAGAGCAGTTCTTAGGTTAACACTTTCAGTCATTCATCTAGAAAGAGATATCTTCACTTGAACAGTGAAACCTCTGGCCATTTATGTTGGATCATCTTGGCTGAAAAGCTTTTATCATTCTAATTCCTTCTCTGTCTCTCCCTCTGCATTAACCAAGGCTATGACCTATTGACTATAGTGCTGCTAGAGTAACCTGCCTGAGTCTATGGTTTGAAATGTTTCTATTAATTTATGTATTTAATTTCCTTATGATGGGACCGTTATCCTCTGAATACCATTAGAGAATACCTTTGAGGGAAACCCTGCCTCAGAAATCCCCAATGAGGGGGAAAAAAAGCACTTTGAGAATAGAAGACTTCATAGAAATGCTTTTATTGAGCTCAACATGGCAAGGAATTATGGAAAAGACTATAGGCCCCACTTGGGATTGTAGCCTTACTTCTGATTCTCTGAAATCCACATCTGCCAACCATTAACTACAGTACGCCACCAGTTCCATAGAGGTACAGATGGATGGGGTCAAGCCCCAGGATAGTTTATTTGCCATGATTTAATCTAATATCTTCTGTAGTTCCACAGTGCTATAAAAGTTGATGTAGAAAGAATCTCAAGAAACTCTTAGCACCGTAAATTGACTGGGTGGAGCAGCTCAAGACTGGCATATCCAATTTTATCAACTGACACTAATAGCTCACATCTCTACAGTGGTTTAATATTTACAAAATAATATTTTAATTAGCTACCCAACAAAGCAATGATTAAAATATTGTTTTACCCATTTTAAAGACTAGGAGATTAAGGAGAATGGTGGGACTGGGACTTAAATTCAACAATCTGAAATGGGAAGAGCTGGGAGATTTTAGAGATCGAAGGAAACTTAAAGATTATCCAGCCTAATCCAGCCCAAATTTCAGAGAAAGCAAGGTGGCAGAGAGTGCAAGATGACCCCTGTGCCAAGTCTTTTAACTCTAGTCTAATGCACCTTTGAATGAGCTGTCCTACCTTACCTTCTACCTCAACTTGATCCCTGGCTTCCTTCAAGTTCAAATACCACCTTCTGTATAAGTGCTGCCAAAGTGAGCACTAAACAACACCTGGTCCCTCTCAGCTTGTCAGAATCTTCACCAGTTAAGCTAGCTTTTAGCTACTCTGAATGTTCTACCTATTTCTTTACATGTTTCCTACATTAGAATACAAGAGCAGAAACTGGTTTTACTTGTTTATTTTTGCCTTTCTTTGCATTCAGAATGTTTAGCACATTGCCTGGGATATCATAAGAACTTAGCAGATGCTTTTTGGTTGATTGATGATCTATCTTTGGCCTCTTTATGAGCATCATTGTTGTATAATGAAAATGTGTACTGAGCTAATAAGAATCCAAGGACCCATATTTTAGGACTGGGTCTTCCACTCAGTATCTTCATATATCTAGGGTACTTTTCAGCTTATAAGAATTCAAGGACCCATATTTTAGGACAAAGTCCTCCACTCAGTGTCTTCATATGATCTGGGGTACTTTGGGCTGTTGATGACCTCTAAGTTCACGTGTGGTTCTAACAGTCTGTGATCTGTGTAGAATCAGTGTTTCTAAGCATATGGACCATTTCCTAGAGAAATCAGAAAACAAGTGTGACTCAAGATTGTAAAGCACTGTGACTGACTGCCTTTCCGGGGCAGCTGCTGAAGCCCATCTCATTATTTTGTGGTCACATCACCTTATAATGAGCATGAGAGAGTCTCAAGACTTCTCTTGGGCACGAGAATCCCCATTTTCATGCAGGCAGATTCAATTCGAGCTCCTAGAGCTGAGCAGAATAGACCCTTGGTTATGACTATACATAAGACACTGCAGGAAGAGAGTCTTATATGGACATATAGTAGCATTAAGTATGGTCCCATCATGCTCATCACTTGGCCCAATCCGTATCTTTATAGATAACCTACTGTAAGCACAGAAACTGCTGCCGGGAACAGCAGATCTCGCTGACAATACAGAACAGGAGCAGGCTAAACTTTGCTAGGAAAGAGCAAAACAAAATAAAGGTGTTTACATATCTGTGCCAGCACTTGGATTCAGAAATAGTGCTGTGGATCAGATCCTGGGGGCTTATTGAAAAAGAAAAAACCCATTTTGGAGGTGAGGCTTTCAGGCAAAGTGACTGCTCAACAATATTTCTTGCTAGGAATGTTTTGAATTAATGAATGAGGGAGCTTTATTAGACACCAGTTACATGACAGGCACCAGAGAAAGACATGATCGACTCTTTTTTTTTTCTTTTTAGTCTTTTTTGGCAAGGCAATAGGATTAAGTGGCTTGCCCAAGGCCACACAGCTAGGTAATTATTAAGTGTCTGAGGTCAGATTTGAACTCAGGTCCTCCTGACTCCAGGGTTGGTGCTCTATCCCATGATCAACTCTTTTTTTTTATATATAGTTGTTTTTTTTTTTGCAAGGCAAATGGGGTTAAAGTGGCTTGCCCAAGGCCACACAGCTAGGTAATTATTAAGTGTCTGAGACCGGATTTGAACCCAGGTACTCCTAACTCCAAGGCTGGTGCTTTATCCACTATGCCACCTAGCCGCCCACCATGATCAACTCTTGAGGAAGATTCTAAGAGAGATATACCACATGATGGCCAGTAGGGGTTTAGGAAGGGAGCTTCAGCCTGGGTAGTCACAGGGATGGTAGGAGATCCACAGATAATCCATTCCACAGAGACAGAGATCGGGCTCCAAGCAACCCACTCAACTTTGGTACTTTGCCCTGGTGCTGAGGTATCTGGAATGAATAAATGAATGAATGAAAAAAAATGAATCAATGAATCCCCCCCCCCCCAGATAGTTCATTGTCATGCCTTTTTCAGAAGCAATGATAACACTGATTTCATTACTATTTCTAGAAGAAAAGGGAGAAAAAGTAGATGGCTAGCTGTGGTAGACAAGGTAAATTTTAATTCAACAATCCATGAGGCTGCTTTGGAAGCAGAGTAAAGCTGAGTCTCACATAGCCCACTCTGTCTAGTTGTCCCCACCTTGCTGTCCATCCCAGCCTTCTTCATCCCATCTTCTCTGCCACTATGTATACCTTTCATTTCCACTAGTCCCCTGAATATGTTGGATTCTCCTTTAGAAGGTGACTTCCTTGTGAGTAGACATTATCTCTCCCATTTGTTCCCCAGTGCTTTGCATAGTACCTAGCCTATAATAAATAATTAATAAAGGCTTCAATCTAATATAAAATATGATATAAATGAATAAAAATTAATTGATTCATTTTTTTTACTTGTTTATTTATTCATTCCACATACCTTAGCACCAGGACAAAATGCCAAAGTTGAGTGGGTTGCTTGGAGCCCGATCTTAGTCTCTGTACATCTAGACCAGGCCAGGGGAGAAGCAGTGAGCACTGGCAGGACCAATGTAAAGATTATCCTGATAGGTAGGACCGATCATATGGAAGATGGCTTAGTGGGAAGGGAAAGGACATCTGAAACTGTACCTAGAAATAGAGCTTAAAGGAATCTCAGACTATGAAATCTCAGAGCTTAAAAGATCCTCAGAACTTGTTAAAATCAGTGCAAAGAAGAGCAAAAACTATACAAACTGGTCTAAGCCTTAGTATATAGCATGTCAGATCAGAAAAGGATCTCAGAATATGTGACTTGAAAGGTCATAGATGAGATGGACCTCAAAGAGCTTGAATCCAACCCCCTCAATTTACAGATAAATAGACTAAGGAAGGTCTACAGATAGGGAAGGGATTTGTCCAAGAACATAGTAAACAGGAGTTAGAAGTTTCTCTCCAGATGCACAATGCCTAGGGCTAATTAGAGCCTAGTTTAATGGGAGATACCAGAAAGTGTGAATTGTAGGGCAAAGGTATAAAAAGTAGTAAAGAAGAGAGAAGGAAAAGATGGAAGAAGACAGGGAGAGGAGCATTCTGATTCTCTTTTGGTTTGTTTAACCAATTTTCCTGTAATTCCCAGTGCTGATACCATATGTGAGGTGGTAATTTCAAAGAAATATCAAGCAAGCAATCCAGATTGAAGAGATTTCTGGTGTTTGGAATTTAGAGAGAAATTAGAAAAATAATTTCTGTCCACAAGGAACTTGCATTCTCCTGATCAATGGTATTTTATAATTAAGATAGGAAAAGCTCACTGGCTGGCACAAAGGAATAACCTGGTAAATACAGAAGGGCTGGGAAATGGCTGGAGGGTATGAGGATGCATTGGAACAACTGGTTTAGAGTCAGAAGACAGTTTTCAGTCCTAATCATTTTTCTTCCTCTGTGCCCCAAGAAATCTGTAAAATAGGAGAGCAATACTTGCAGAGTTAATGTGAGGGTCATGTGAAAAAAAATAGATCTAAAGAACTTTGTAAACTGTAAAACACAAAATACAGGTTATCACATACTATTATTGAGAGATTCATCTGCACAATTGTCCTAGTGGGAACTGGGAAAGTAGAAAGAATACAGGATGTTTAACAGCTCTGCATCCCCCATCCCACCTTTCCTGCTTACTAGAAATGTGACCCTGAGCAAGTCATTGGAATTTATGGATGATAACTTTTGAACTGCTCATCTCTCCAGGACCATAGAAGCTCCAATTTGGAACCAAAAGGGATCTTAGAACTCATCTATCCCAGTTCCTTCATTTTACAAAAAAGGAAACTGAAACAAATGGGAAGTTAAGGGCAAGGTCAAAGGTTTTTCTGACTTCAAACTAGCACTCTTTTCACAGTGCCACATTACTTGTCTAAGGGTCTTCATTAGCTTCGTAATCCTTTACAAATGAGTTGCTATTATCATTTGTTCAAGTTGATTTTATGTATCTTTCAGACTTTAACATTTGTTATTCATCATATTTTTAAATTTAAAATGTATGCTAAGAAGAGCTACTGGAATCCAGAAGATTAGATTCAGAGTCAGAGACCCTAGATTCACATCTGAACTCAGCCATTTATTTACCTTTATGACTCTGGACAAGTCACAATTCCTCCCTGGGTCAGTTTCCTCCTCTGTAAAATAATTCATTTAGACTGGGTGATCTCTAACGTGAGGTCCAGCTCCCAATTCTTATTTTTTATTTTTTCTTTCTTTTTTAATTTATTTTCATCCATATGCACCCAGCTCCCAGTTCTTTGACCCTGTGAAACAAAAATGGCCTTGCCCTGTTTTCCTTCAGAATGCTGTTACAAAAAGAATGAAGTTAGAGATTGAAGTGAGTTCAGCCTCAGACTTGTTTTCCCACAGGATCCTGTCCTAATGCTTGATAAGTGATATCCAGGCGAATCACGGGAGACCCTTTTCAACTTCTTGCCAAGAAATTAAGAAACTGTCTCCCAGAAAACCGATAATCACTGCCCATAGAATTGCCACTGCCTCGAGATTAGCTGCCATCCCTGTTTCTTCCATGGAAAATGGTGCCTGAGCACAATGGGATCCATCCCTCCTTCCCTTCTCCTTCTAATCTGCAAGTAGGTCAGACAGACAGTGAAGCCCCACCATCTCAGGGCTTTCTCCTATTGATACATCTCTGCATTCTCCCAGTTCCTTGCAAGCTGCTGTAACTTTAAAAAAAAAAAAAAACATTGAACAAAGACTACCTCCAGCAGCTGAGCTGAAATAAGAATGTCTCATGAGTTTAATGGATCAAGTAGCCGTGATGGGTTTTACGGCTCCTTTTCACTTTAGGGCAGAGGAAAGAAAGAGTAGGGCAGGTTGGTTTTCAATTCAAGGATTTATGTTGTTAATCCTCCTGGCTAATTATAATTTATGGGATCTTGGTCAATTAATATGCGGTTGCTATTCAAAAGTAGAGAATGGTGTATGTGAGGCAGGCGTAAACAAGCCTTGTTCATTTTTAATTTATTTCCACCAATGGAGAATATTAAATAAAATGAACACTAGGGTATTTTGTACTGTGTTTGTTTTCATTATTTATCTTCAAATTATGGAATTCATATAGCAAATTCTGGCCTTTTTCATAGAGAAATGAGAATTGGAAAGCTTTTGAGTCTAGATAAGGAGGGCCCAGATCAGAAGAATCTTCATTCTACCTTGTTACCAAATGTCCAAAGAATGTGATGAGTTAGAAAGAACAATGGTTGTTGAGTCAGAAGACTTGAGTTCATATTCTGGTCCGGATACTAAATGATAGTAAGATTTGGGGCAAATCTTTTCCAACATCTCTGAGCTCTAGTCTTCTCTTTTATAAAGTTTGGAGGAATGGCTTTCAGTTCTAAACCTCACACAAATAGACAAAGAACTTCGAAGTATATTAATCATTCAACCTCAGAGTTGGAAGGGACTTGAGAAATCCTAAGTCTTGATTTCATTTTCCAGAGAAGGGCACTGAGACTCAGAAAGGGGAAATAGCTAACAATAATAATTTGTAGACATTCACAGCCTTTTCAGTTCTTCAGAATTGAATTTAGCTGTGCCTAAGTGCAGAGGTATTTCTACCATATCTTGTCTTTGAAAGCTAGAGAAAGAGGGCAAAATTTGGTGTTAGATGACCTAGGTTGAAGCCTTGGGGCTACCATTTACTTCAGAGATGACTTCAGCTTCCATTCCTGGATCTATTTTTCTCCTCTTTAAAAATGACCATTTTGGCTCTAAAATCTCATACTCTTGGGATCCTAAGCCAGTCACTTACAGATCAGTGGGAATTTAGTAAAACAAAGAGAAGTACAGGAACAGCTCCTGTAAGAATCCAAGCTCTAGCTTGGAAAGACTTTTTGAAACAGCCGTCTTGGATGCACAAAAATCTCAACTTGCTTCAGTGGCATTAGCCCCTTTAAGTCACAATGTACTTCTCTTTCAAATGACTCAGCTCCTTGCCTCCTTCCCCCAATAACCTCCCTCTATAGAGATAAAGGAATGTTGAATTAAGAGAAAAGGATAGTCCTCTGCTCTAGGACTATTCTGTCTACTCCAATGAGTTGGATGAAGCATAGATACTCTCAATCAGTCCTGACTCAATTTCTCCTTCTCTTCCTCCTCTTCCTCAGATTAACTCACTTTCTATCTGGGAGGCACCAAGCTTTGAGTCAATTAGAAAACAATTCTGACACTAACCAACTTTGGGGCTGCAGTAAGAATCTTAGACTTTCAGAAAAAAAACATAAATAGACCAGAGTGCATAGACCATCAGAGTTAGAATGTCAGAGCCAGAAGCCACTTAAGAGGTCAAATCCATTCTAACTTCCAATGTTAAAGATAGGAAACTGAACCTCAACATGAGCACTGTGCAGCAAATAAATGGTCAAGCCAAAACTTGAAACCAAATCTTCTGACTCAAAACTGCATACTTTTTCCTATTGTATCCCACCTCCTTTCTTCTAAGACGCCAAAATCAGCATATGAAAGCACAGGAGTGCTTTAAAAATTTTTAAATAATACTGATAATAATATATTTGTAGATCCATATTTATTCTTATATATAACATATTAGTATTTATTGATTGAATTATTAATGATAATGAATCATTTTGTATGCATTATCTCTTTTGATCCTCTCAGCCCTATGATATTGATAATATGAATTGTGTTTAATATGAATATTATTACCCCATTTTATAGAGGGAGAAACTATATCTCACAGAAAATAATTTGCCCAAAATCATACAATGAACCAGGCCACAAATTAAGGTCTTGTCCTGAGTTTTGGTCCAAATGGACAGAACATAGACCCAACACTTTATAATGAAAATGCAAGTTTATGCTCCAAGTTCAGCTAATAGCCCTGAGACTTGAAACATTGGGCAGAAGGAGCTCAGTAGATTTTTTTTCCCAAAAAATATTTCATCTTTTTGAAGGGTTTTATGGAAATAGCAGGAAATCAAATCAACTTGTTAACAAAACATCTGACTTCTATCAGCTTCTTATCAAGGAATGATAGAAAATTTTGTCAAAAAAATTTCAAGAAATTGAAGAGAAGACATTCTATGTTCAAGATTATTTAGGAATAAAAGCTTAAATATAAACCAGACCACATACTTAGCACATATCAACATTGTTATAATGAAGTAGTCATATTAATACATTTTTCATAAACTTTAGATTTAAAAGATGGAGATGACTCATGGGCAGACAACTTAAAAATCACCCCAAATCCTTACAACTTAATTTATAAGATATTAAAAAGATAAAAAAGGAAATATTCAAGAATTTACTTAGGGAACAAAATCAAAATGAAACACTGATCAAGGAAGGCAGAAGAAGATATTTGGGTCACAGTGATCCTTAGATTAAATATAAGATTGTAAGATATAAAGACAGAAAATATCATCCAGCCCTTTCATTTTGATAAAGAAAATAAGATAATAAATAAATAATATAAATAAATAATATAATATAAAATAAATGAAACAATATAAAGAAAATGAGTCAGTTAAGTTGGGAATGATTTGCCTTAAGAAAAAAATAGCTAATAAGTGGCAAAGTAGTGATTCAAGAGCTCAAAGTCCTCTAACTCTACCCTAGTGATCTGTTAACATAATTATGGGATGATGTTTGATTACAGGAAGTGATTTCCTTGTCATCATGAGGGGATCCTCACAGCTCTTGATGTCGTGTTCAATGGCTCTACATCAAGAATTGAATCATTTTTACTGCTAGCCTGGGAGTTCCTGCAGGACAGCAACCAGGTGTCCTCCATCTTTAGCATTAACTAACCACATGGCCTTGAACCATAGGCCTTTCTAAATTCTGGAGGGTGAAATGCACAGAAAATTTCTCTAAGCTTCATTGGAAATAATTCTGGACTTGAAGTCAATCAAGAGAAAGCTAGGTTGAAGTCCTATCTCCAGATTCTGCTAGTCACCTGATCTCTTAGAGTCTTCAGTTTCCCCATCTGTAAAATGGGGACAAAAATACTTATTGTGCCTACCATAGTTATAGTCACCAAATTCATCATAACTTCAAAAAGGAAGCTGAGAAATCAACATTTCAACGGCCATTGAATTTTACAAAATCTTAACGTTGGTGCCACATAGATGAGTTCGACTCTCATTTTTATGAACAGTATCTGCCACCTTATTTTAACGCGAGTTGATGTTGTTCTGGTTTCCAGCCCACGGCCAATGACATAGTGTGGCCTGTGCAGCAGACAAAATTATATACATCTCAAGGGCAATTAAGCAATTAGCTTACCCACAGGAACACTGCAATATGCACAATATTTGCTTTCCCAGCAAAGCTGCCGTGTAAGTTCCTGCCTCTCTTTTATGCAGAAAGGGACCAGGAATCACAATGGCTCAGACCATTTTCTGTTACATGAAATTTAACTCTTTCCTGATCTTAGAATGGATGACCTGCTCAAACAATTGCCTGAAGTGGGACTCTTCCTCTTGTACCTCTTAGAATAATTTTCATGCATCTATCTAATACACCAATCATGTAATAGCGTTATAATAGTTATCTGTATCTGTCTTATATCCCTCTACTGGACTGGGAGCTTCATGCAGGCAGGCAGGGACTATCTTTAATCTGTGCTTTGTATCCCCTTCAGTGGCAAGTAGGGAAGGAGGAAGGAAGGAAGGAAGGAAGGAAGGAAGGAAGGAAGGAAGGAAGGAAGGGGAAGGAAAGGGAAGGGAGGGAAGGAGGGAGGGAGAGAGGGAGGAGTCAACGGAGGGAGAGAGAGGAAGGGAGGGAGGGAAGAAGAAATGAAGATAGGAAAGAAATAAAGAAGGAAGGAAGTATTTTTTAATTAGGCACTCTACAGACAAAGAAGGAGAAAAGGAAGGAAGAAGTAGGTAGAGCATTTTGGGAGTCTCTCATGTGGTCCACTATGCTTGGTAAATAATTTGACTTTTTAGGAAAAATAAAAAATATGGAGCTGGGAGATCTGAGCTTTATATTAGCTATGTGAACTTGATCAATGCCCTTTATGCCTCAGTTTCCTTATTGATAGAAAAGGTATAATGATATCTGTACTTTTTACCTCAGTGCTGTTGTGAGGTCAAATGAGAATGAATGTAGGCTGCTTTTCTAAAATTTTTAACTCACTGAAGAAATGTCAGTTGTAATTATAATATAGATCACCAGGGTTTTTGTGAGAACTAAATGAGACCATCTATGTACAGTACTTTGTAAAGAACATTTTACTTTGAGTTATAGTTATGTTTTATTTTTATATGAGATTGTCCCACCATCAGTCAGATATGAGCTTGGAGCTAGTTTTCCTCAGTGGCCATGTGTCATACTTGTTCATTCACCCACTTTCCTCTTGCCCAAATTTGCACGTGATGAGGTTAGTAGTATAGTCAGTGGCCAAGGAACAGAACATTTCTTCTGCCAGGGGAAGGATGAGAGAGGAGATGACTGACATCTGTAATATACCATTTTAATACTTTAATAATGTGATGTCATTGCTTAGAATACTCCCTCCACTGGTGCAAATCAAAATCCATCTACACCTTCTTATCTTGGGCAGTAGTTGACCTTTTCCCATAAATCCAGAGCAACTTATGCCCTGGAGGTCTTTCTGTGCCTCATTTAATATTTTGTAAATACCAACATTATCACCCAAGCTTGACCATCTGGTGGCCCTCATTCTTGCCTGGCCCCCATACCACTCCATTCCTTTATCTGATCAAGCCAACTGTCTGTGATACCTTTTATGCTTCATCTAGAGTGCAAGCCATCTGTGTTAATATGCTGCAGAAATAACAACTCTTTAGTTCTTTTAGAATTCACAAAATGCTTTTCTCACAAACAGACTTGAGATATGGGTAGTGAAAAATAGTCTTATCCCCATTTTGCAAATGTGGAAACAGACTCAGAGAGGTTGAATTATTTTGTTCTGGTTCACACAGCTCATAAGTGTAGGAGCTGAGGCAGGAACCTAAATGCTGCTGGTTGTTCCCCATAAAAAAAAAAAAAAAGAGGGGAACTTGCTAAAGAGGAAGAATGGCACTTTGGAGTGGGACTCAAGTCAGACAGAACTTAGTCCACTTTATGCCTCAGAAAATTATGAACTGTATGAGCCTGAACTGATCATTTAACTGTTCAGAACTCTTGGTTTCCTCACCTGTAAAATGAGGATAAAAATAGCTGTCACGAGAAGGGGGAAAATGTGATATATTTAAACCAATTTGAAAACCTTAAGGCATTATATAATTGGCAACTTTATTATTACAGTTAGGTCTTGATTAATACAAAAAATTCTTGAAGTAGCCACATTGTTTGAATTAATATTGCCTATTTCTATTGGACTGGAAACAGTTGATCTATCCTTTGTTAATTTTGAATAGTGTGAATCTAATAAATGGGAACACTGAACCAGATTCATTATTTGTACTAATGTCAACCTAACTGTTTTCTCTTTCCATGTGTCAAATGCAGTTTCTAAAATGTAGTGGGGGAAAGCAGGAAGGGAAAAGTCATTTAAGAAGCACCTACTATGCAGTAGGTGCTATGTTAAGATGGTTCATTGTCTCATTTGATAGCAGGAATAAAGCTCAAGGAGAAAAATAAAGAAGAATAAAGCTCCTCCTTGAGCCCCCCTTGAGCTGTTGGGGTTTTTTGGGTTTTTTTTTTTTTTGCTATTGCTGAATTTTGTGAGTAAGGATGGTGATATCTTAAGTCTTTGCAAACTTCAAGAGAGGCAGTTTTGACACAACCCACTTACTGTCCTGTTTGCTTGGGCTCCTTCTTGTCACATAGAAACTAGTTCATCTGATCCCAGGAGAACACAGGAGTGACCATACTGATTCAAAGGAATACAGTCTCCCAATGTTTTCTACTCCAGAAGGACCACAGAATATGTTCTTAAGCACACACTAATGTCAAAGGCTTACATGGAGATGTACTACAAAATAACCTAGTTTCTCTTAATGTTCCATCATCCAATGTGATCCTTACTCCAGTTTGGAAACTATTTGCAGCCTATTCCATATCCCCCAAGTAAATGGATTCCATAAGTTTAATACCTGTTGTGAGAAGTAATGCTTCCTTGCTTTTTCTGAACTGAATCCTATCCAAGTCTCCAGGGATATCATTCAATCCCTTGGGTTGCAAAAAGTCCATATTTGCTCCAGCATGATACAGTATAAAGAGTGCTGGTTTTGGATTCAGGAGACCCAGATTCAAATTCTGATTCTAACTCCCATTACAGTTTGCTTTATACTATATAGGCTTAGAGATGTAAAACTGGAAGGAACCTCAAGGTCCAGGTAGTCCAACTCCCTCATTCTACTGAGGCTGTTGTCACAACAGGGCACAAGTATTAGAAGGAGGGTTATAATGTATCACAAAAATTTATATTAATATAAATGTATACACATATATTCACACAATACACACACACGTGCACAGATATGTATGTACCCACATAACATATCCTGCCAGATAAAAATGGCACAAGATAGAAATAATATATATTAAAATTATATATAAATATATTAATATATGTACATATAAATATACATAAAGCACATGTATAAATATATGCATACAAGTGTTTATATATTATGCATTATTAATATATAGACTATATATTACAAATATATAAATGTTTATATATTCTACAAATGTACATATAAATATTTATTCTTAGATTATACATAATTTAAAAACGCATATGAATTCTATTCTGTGCCATTTTCAACAGGAAATAATTTGGCCACATGGTTCTTAGCTAAATTATAATGCCAGTTGAGGTACGAATCTCAATCTCTCTCTCTCTCTCTCTCTCTTTCTCTCTCTCCACACATAATTGTACATGCATTCATACATGTATACACACACACCTACATATTATTGCTGATCTCTATGTCTCTGTCTATTTCCTTCTTAAATGGGACCATAGAGAGGGTAAGAACCAAGTGGTCAAATTCCCTCCAATTTAAAAGGGAACAGGATGGAGGGGGCCCGGGGATACAGTTGCCTTCCTATGTCATTAACACAAAAAATGAGCCCCGGAGTTTTAACAGGTGATACCAACCAATCAGTCCACAATTTGGCCCGCTGAGCCCCCCCCCTTTTAATTTCACCAACAAGTTTTCAGAAATAATGCCCAGTCCTTTTGAGAGCACTTTTGGGATCCCCTCCATGAAGGGAACATTCTGAGCCATGGAGGCTCCTCTCCAGCAAACTGCTAGAGTCCTGCGGTCGAGCTCTGTTGGGAAAAGAAAAAAAACCAACAAAAACTAATAGGCTAGTGGCTAGGAAAGTCAGTTCCTCCCGAAAGCAGGCCTAGCCTCTAATAATAAATAACGGCGAACGTTGGATATTAAAACAATTCGTTCTTGGCCCTGAAAGGGCAGGTTTGCGATTTTAATTCCCCCCAGTAACTCTGGGGCTTGAGCACCATGCGCCTTCTGAGCTGCGGATTTTAATATAGCCCTGGGTTCCTACAGGCACAATAAAATAAGAAAAGCTCAGAGTATTAATTCCTTTAAAGAGGCTGATTAATCCCAGGTGCGAGCGCGCAGGGCGCTGGGCGAGGGCTGGCTGAGCTGGCCCAGGTGCTGACAGCGCGCTCGGGTTCCGACGGTGCCGGGGCAGCGCACGGGTTCCCAGATGTTTCTCCCATCCTTTGCTCGTCGCTCCGAAGCCTCTCTGAAGTTGTACTGCCTCTGGGCACAATTAAAAGCTGTAGCCTACATTTCGTCAGGTAGTGTTAGAAATTTAGGCTGAGCCAAAAAGAAGGGGGTGCGGTGGGGGAGGGCAGCACCGGCTCCCTGGTTACAGAGGCATTAACCTCCTTACCTCTGCTGTTGAAACAATAAAGCTTCTGGCAGCCCTAGGAGATCCTCCGCACGAAGGGAAAAGAAAATGCAAAAGGTGTTAGTTTACATGGAGAGGAATTTTTGGATTTGAAAATGACAACCCTGACCTTCCCTTCGGGAAAACAAAAATGAGATTACATTTGGAGGGATCAGGGATCCGGATGGGACTGGGGAATGGTATAATAAAATGAGAATTAAATTTGGAGTTAAAGGTTCAAATCCAGGCATCACCTATTAAACCCTGAGACTCATTTTTCATGTGGAAAAGTGTTAAAATGTGGAAATGTTGAAAATTACAGTTGAAAAGCAACTGTAGTCCCCTTCCATTCTGTTCCCTTTTTAACTGGAAGAAATTTGACCACTTGCCTCTCTTACCCTATCAATAATACCATGTAAAATAACATACATAGAGAATAGTAATCGACATATGTATGTATGTATGTATGCATGTTCTGGTTCAATCATGTCTGACTCGTCACACGGACATACAGATAAGTAATAGGCGCATGTCACATCTAGCTCATCACATAGATATAGAAAGTAGTAATAGATGTATGTATTGTATGATGTGCAGTCATGTCACATTAATAGATGTATGTGTGTTAAGTCATCTATGACTCATCATATAGACAGAGATTAGTAGTAGATGTATGTATGTATGTATTTTGTTCAGTTGTGTCTGACTTGCCCCATAGTCCTAGAGATTAGTAATAGATGTATGTATGTGTGTTGTTCAGTCATGTATGATTCATCATGACCCTATGGACCGAATTGTACACTAATGATGCCCATGAGGTCTGCATGGCAAAGATAATGGAGTAGTTTGCATTTCCTTCTCCAGTGGATTAAAGCGAACAGGTTAACTAAGTTGTCCAGTTGCACAGCTAGTCAGTATCTGGGCTCTAATTTGAACTCAGACCTTCCTGACTCCAGGTCTAGCACTCTATCTCCACTGAGCCATCTAGCAGCCTCCAAATTCTGACTTTATTATTTGTTTGTGTGATCTAATTGAGCCAGTACCTTACCCACACTGGATCTCAGTTTCCTTAAATATAAAATTAAGAGTTAAAGGCAATGTAATGCCTTAAGTTTCCTCCCAGTTCTAAATCTATATCATAATTGCCCATCAAACTTAACTATTTATTTATGGAGAAAATGTTTGGAATTCCATTTTGGAATGCTTCTTTATTGAGTAGCTGCATCTGAATAAGTGATTGCAATCTGAGAGTCAGCTCTCTTTCCTGAAATTTCTCTCATCCCAGTAGAAGAATGCATGCAGTCAGCCTTCCCTGGAATCATCAGCCAAGCCTGCGTGGAGTTTTAAATCAGGTCCTTCTCTTGTGGTATAGAGGAAGAATTTGTGGATTTAGAGCTGAGACCTAGATTCAGATCTACTTCCTAAAAGAGAATGCGGTATAATGGATAGTGTGTCAGAGTCAGTAAGGCCTGTTTTTAGATCCTTTATTGGTTACCTATTGTATGTGTGACTTTGGCAGTTCATTCATCCTCTTTCATGCTCAGATGGGGATAAGAATGATACCTTGAAGGGTCGTTGTAAGGATCAAGGGAGATAAAACAAGTAGAGTGATTTCTATAACCTTAAAGCATTATGGAGATATTAGTTATTCTTATTCTCATCTTCAATGGAGTTCAAACAGCGATAGTTCAGGAACAAGCCCCTTTCCTACTATTGTTCTTTTATGTCTAATGTTTAGAGGACTATTGTGCAGGTGGACAAAATGAAGATTTTGGTTTTTCTTTCTTTAATTGAATTAAAATATGGGGTGAAAGTTAATTTTTTGTTTATACACTAAAGGCATCATTGGAAATGCTCGAGTGGCTGATACAGAGTCAGAGATGCTATCTTCTTCATCCTCATGTGTAGACATTGCACTCACTCAAGTATAGTCCATATATTGTATTCTGAAGGATATTTTGGGATTTGAACTTGTATTATGGGAATCTTTGTTTATTATGTGTAAATCTTTTCACTTGATCATGTAGTTCTATATATTCAATAGGTGATATGCTTTTGCACCTTTAATGATATATTGCACAAATTCTGCCATTTGCTTGCAAAATTTGCAATATTTTAGGAAGTCCAAATTCTCTAAGAATTTTTGGGTGTAGCCAGGTAGAATAGTAGATAGAGAGTCAACCCTGGAGACATGAAGGCCACATTTCAAATCTAACCTGATACTTACTAACTGTATAACCCTGGACAAATTACTTAACCCCTGTTTGCTTTAGTTTCTTCAACTATAATATGGGAAATAATAACCTCCCAAGGTTTCTATGAGGATCAATTGAGATAATATTTGTAAAATATTAATGTGTAACATACAATAGGCACTTAATAAATCTTTCCTTCCTTCAATGTAGCACTTATCAAAAATCTCAAATCTGCATGATAATGATTGGTTTAATTTTTCCTGGCTGACAGTGTAGTTCAAGAGCACTTAGCACAGTGCCTAATCACACAGTAAACACATAATAAATATGGATTGATATCCATCACAGAGGGCATTTTGATTCTATTCCATGATATTAGTCATTGTTATTATTGTTGTTTTTAATAATTTGTTTCTCATCTTTTTGGACGGAGTTCAGATAGAAGTGGTCTTCAGGTAAACTGCTGTACTATTTTAATTCTTTTTATTTAAAGTTTGTCAAACTATTACACGTGTGGATATGGTAATTGCTCTTTATGATTGAATAAAATATTAGAATTTAAAGTTGTCTTCTATAGGCTTATTGGGATCTAACATAACTCATAGGACAAATGAATTGATATGTATGTTATCCTGTTCCCATATGGTTTTGTTTTCTTCCTCTAGGCCCTGATATTTTGAGAGGTTTTTTTGGTTCCAAGTAGCTTGGAGAATTTAAGTCATTACTGACTTGACATCTATTAAAAAATGTTGTTCTTAAATTTTATGGATCTGCACCAAGCCTGGGCAATTCTGGACAATAGTTCTATCAGTGATAATGTTATAGCTCCAGTATGATTAATTAATGTTTTCAAGGATATTTTGAGATCTGCTTATGTAATGCAGAAGGCATAGTGATGTTCTGAGCCAACTTTATAATCAATAAGGTCTGTGTTCAAGTCCCCCTTTTCACACATGCTGGTTTTCTCCTCCAGGGCAAGTCACATGAATACAACATTCTAGGCAGCTCTCTGAGAATATATGAGCTGCGGATATGGTGTGAATCTGTAGTGGTGGGGAAAGTTACTGACCAGAATTTCCCAATACAGATGAAATCCTGGGTCCAGTCAAAAGCAAAAACAATTTGTCATATGAAGATTTATTGCCTGTTACTTTTTGAAACATAGCAAGCTCCTGACATATAATTGCATCCATAAGGTTATGTCTTGCTAGGTGTTTAGTAGGTGCTAAATTTTTGCAGCCTTGCAGTGATGTGTTATACAACACTGACCCTTTCCTTGCCTAATCTGCATGGATCAATAAGTCTGGGTTCCTTACATTTTTTTAAGGTTCAGTGGCAATGATCTGGTCCTGAATTGCCTTCATTAACTTCTCTATTTCTATAAGCCAGGATTTCGTGATTTTGTGTGTGTGTGTGTGTGTGTGTGTGTGTGTGTGTGTATTTGTGTGTATGTATGATGGACTCTTCTGCCATTATTCTGGGGAGGTCTCAGAATAATGCTTTTAAATGAAGAAAAGAGGTCAGTGAAAATAATGACGTAATCTTCCCCCCCGACTTCATGGACCCCTTAAATCTACCCACAAATCCCTTAAAGGTCCATGGAGCCCAAGTTAAGAATCTCTGCTATAAACAAATCTGTCTTTGGTGATATATTATCTTTGATTGAATTCATGTGGCTGTCATTCATGGAAGTCTTTTGATTACTTTCTTATATCTTAACTATTTCATGGGCTCCATCGAGAGGAGATACCACTTTCAAGTATTTGATAAATCCAAAAACATTATTACTTATATCTGTTTGATGTAATAGAATATATGATATATTATATAATATATTATATAAATATAAGCATATTTGTGTACATTTTAGCTGGTGTTTCATTTTGTGTCTTAAGAATGTCTTTCAGTCTCCTTTCTGTTAATCTTACTATAGCTTTCTTAGAGTGAAGAGGGCTAAATTTAATTAATATTATATTTATTTCTGTTAGGACTTTTTCAAATAGTCCATTTTGTAGTTTCAAAAGAATATGTTGGGGTGGCTAGGTGGCGTAGTGAATGAAGCACCGGCCTTGGAGTCGGGAGTACCTGGGTTCAAATCCGGTCTCAGACACTTAATAATTGCCTAGCTGTGTGGCCTTGGGCAAGCCACTTAACCCCGTTTGCCTTACAAAAACCTAAAAAACAAAACAACAACAACAACAAAAAGAATATGTTAAAACTAGGTAATTCCTTTCCAATGAGCTTTGATTTTTTTAAATGCCAGGAAATCTTTTAACATACGCTGCCACAACTTTCTCCATGATAACTTTATGTTCAGCATATCTTTGCTAGAGAAGGTCCAGATTTTGGTAATCAATCAATCAAATGATAAATATTGATTAAGCACCTTCTATGTGCCAGTCACTGTGCTAAGCACTGGGGAATGCAAAAAAAGAGGCAAAAGACAGCTTGTGCCCTCAAGGAGGTTGCAGTCTAATGGAGGAAATAAAATCCAAACAAATGCTGAATAAGTTAGATGCAGAATAAAATAATTAAGTGAGGGAAGGCACTAGAATTGAGAGAGATTAGAGACAACTTTTAGTATAAGAAGGAGGTTTCATTGGGACTTAAAAAAATACAAGGAAAGTCAGTAAACAGAGAGGAGATGGGAGAGCATTCCAGACAGTGAACAAGAGTGAAAATGCCTGGAGGAGACAGATGGAGCATCGTATTTGTAGAACAAGCAGGCCAGTATTATTGGAATGAAGAGTTCTTGATAGGGAATAAGGTATAAGAAGATACAAAAAGTAGATGGGAGCTGGGTTATGAAGAATGCCGAATGCCAAATCATTTTGTATTTGATCCTGTAGGCAGGAAAAATCACTTTAGAGACTCAATGAAAGATGTACTGAAGTGGATAGTGACTTGAGACAGACAGACTCATCTATGACAGTAATTCAAGTGAAGTGATTCTTTACCCTAGAGTTGTGGCAGTGTCTTAGGAGAAAAGGGGGAAGAATATAAGAGATGTTGCAAAGCAAAAGTCAACCAACAGACCTTGGCAAAAGATTGTACATGGGAGTATTGGGTAAGAGAGAGTGAAGTATTAAGGATGAGTCCTATGTTATGAGTCAGAGGGACTAGAAGGATGGTTTTGCCCACTACAGCAGTAGACAAAATAAGAGGGGGAAGAGTTTGGGAAGGAGATAATATTTTGGATATGTTGAGTTTGAGATGGTTATTGGATAATAAAGTTCAAGATGTCTGAAAGGCAGTTGTAAATGTGAGACTGGAGGTCAGAAGAAAGTTTGGAGCAGTTATGTAGATTTGAGATTCATCAGCATGGAGACAGTAATTAAATCCTGGAGAGCTGATATGATCACCAAGTAAAATCACATAGAAGGCGAAGAGAAGAAGGCCTAGGACAGAACCCTAAGGAAAATTTAGGATTAGAAGATGTGATTTCAAGGAATTTAGATATAAAGAGCATAAAAGATATAGGACAACAGTTATCTGGGATAGAAGGATTAAATAAGAGGGTTTTTTTCAAGATGAGGAAAACATACGTATGACTTAAGATTGAAGGGAATGAACCAGTAAATGAGGAAAGATTGAAAGTAAATGATAGGGGGCAGCTAGGTGACTCGGTGGATAGAGCACCCATCCTGGAGTCAGGAGGATCTGAGTTCAGATGTGACCTAGATATTTAATAATTGCCTAGCTATGTGACTTTGGGCAAATCACTTAACCCCATTGCCCCTTAAATAAATTAAAAACAAATAAATAAGAAAATAAATGATAGCATGGAGATGACAGAAGAAGTAATCTGTTAGAGGAGATGGGATGGAATGGGATCACTTAAACAATAGAGTGTTTGGTGTGACCCCTTGTTAAAGAGTAAGACCATTTCATTATATGAGACAGAAGCGAAGGAGGAGATAGTACAGAAGGCATCTGAGTGATAGTTTCGAAAAAGGGAAGAAGTTGAGATAATAGGGAATTGCCTCATTTTTTTTCCTGTAAAATATGAGACAAGGTCCTCAATTGTTAGGAGGGAGGTGTAAACTATGAGAGGTTTGAAGAGGAATGAAAAGGTTTTGGAGAGCAAGATGGTGAATTGATTGCCTAGCAGCAGTGAGGGCCCAGATGAGGTTACCTAAAATAAGTTTGTGATGAACCCAGTCAGAATGGTTGTATGATTTTCTTTATCTTTGCCCAGCACCATGTCTGTAGAAGCAAAAACAACAAATGGAGGGATCTAGGGCTGAGGCTTGACCATTTAAATATAGTTAGACATGATAAGGGAGCTAGGGATTCATGAGAAGATAACAGTGTAGAGTTGTACTGGTTCACCAAAGGTGAAAGCAAGGAAAAGAGGAGAGAATGGTTAGTATAGGTGACGTGATCTGGGAGAGAATTGAGGGATGAAGGAATCTGGAGGTTATAGTACATGAACAAAGAGTAAAGTGGGGAAGAGGATAAAAAGCCAGTATGGATTGTGATCAGATATAAAGATTTTGGAATTCTTGAATGTGGAAGTAATACATTTGTGGATGATAGTAAGATCAAGGATATGACATCTTTGTGAGTCACTGAGGTAGTGTGGCCATGGAAAATGATTAGGTAGAGGAACTGAGTAGTTTGGTTTGAGGGAGAGTGAGTATGTAGATAAAAGTTCCCTAATATGAGAGCAGGAGAAAATAATTATGTTCTAAGTTACTAAACACATTGAGGAAGGAAGGGGAATGATCTGGAGTCTGTAGACAAGAGTTACCAGGATTTTGATGGGGTGGTAGATATGAATAGCATGAACCTCAAAGAAAGAGATTTTACTGAGTAATGGAAGAAAAGGGGGAATCTGGAAGTGGCAGTGAGGAGTAAAGAGTATTCTTACTTGCCCATCTCAATGAATGAACTGAATGAAGTTTCAGCCAATACTGGAAAGAGTGAACAGGATGGTTGTGTCATCATGGGACAGCAAGTTTTCAGTTAAAAACTGGTAAATGAAGGCAATAGGAGAGAAAAAGATTTAAGTAAAGTTTATTGCCTATGGAACAAAGCATTCCAGGGGACACAGTGGAAGGATTAGGTATTTGGTTGAAAGATTTCCTTGGTTCAGTTTGATTTCAGAATTCAAACGAAAGCCTTCAGTCTCTATCCTTTCTTTGTATATATTAAAAATATTTCACTTATCAAGTAAAAATGATATTTTGACCATTGGAGAAAGATTCAACTAAATAGATTTAGAGCTAAAAGAAATCTTAGAAGTCATCTGAACTGAACTCCAACATTTTACATATAAGGAACTTGAGACAGAGAAATTAAGAGACTTGCCCAGTATCACAAAGCTAGCAACTGACTGAGGAAGTAGTGTGACCCAATTCTTTCTGTTTCCATATTCAATGTTCTATTCACTGTACCATTGAACTATCTCTAAGATGTTTAGACATGTTCAATTCCCACCCCCCCAGAAGTTACACAGAAATGTAAGATATCTTATTTTATATTTAATTGTTCTTTCCACTTTTTGTTGGTATTATGTTTTAAATATAGAGCATACAATATGGACATCAAATACAGTAGCATTTTCACTGTACTCAGGTTTATTTCATGTATTTGTAGTACATGAATAAACCATGAATATTGAATTGAGTCAAAGGTTTTGTGATAATCAATAAAGATAATATAAAATTTTTGATTTTTTTCAGGTGACTTGTTCAATAATTTCTGAATAAATTGCTCTATGTACTCCTAAAAGTGGCATGGTGTAAATAGAGAGCCAGCCTTGGAAAAAGAAAATTCTAAGTTCCAGTTTCCATATGAAATCCCTTGCCTATGGCACCCTGAGCAAGTTACTTTAGTGTCTCAGACATCTCTCTCTGTAAGATAGTAAAGACTTTCTTAACTTTGATTACTTTTGCTCTAGTTACTCGAATTTTCAACCTTGGTTTCATCTTGAATTCTTCATTCTCACTCACCTCATATATACAATAAGGTCCCAAGTCTTGCTGGTTTTATTTCAACAACATTTCTCATATGTTACCTTCTATTGACACAGCCACCATCCTCTTACAGACCTTCAGTACCTCTTGCCCAGACTTTTTCTCCAGACATTCTAATTGATCTTCTATGCCTCAAGTCTCCCCATTCCACTCTGTCTTTCTCATAATCATCAAAATGCTTTTCATAAAGCACATGTCTTTCTATGTCACCCCATGATCAATATGTTTTATTTGCTTCCTCTTAAAAGCTGGCACCTCTTGGATCTATATAAACTTGCATTTGGCATTTAGGGTCCTTCCTACCTTTCCAGGTTCTCCCTCCCAACTCTTGCCTTCTCTCTGAGATTACTTATAATTTACCCTGCTTATATCTTATGCATTCATAGATTTTTGCCTGCTGTTTCCCTCACAAGAATGTTAACTCCTTGAAGTCAGGGTCTGTATTTGCCTTTCTTTGTACCCTAACCTCACACTATTCATAGAAGTGGTAAATGAGAAGACATCTCAGACAGAAGGTCCTAGTGTGTGTTTGGGGTTGGGATAGGAACTGAAAAAGCAGGAAGAGACCAGGTTGTGAAAAACTCTAAAGGATAAACATAGTTTATATAGGATCCAATATATACTTAGAATAGTGCCTGACTCACATGAAGTATTTAATTAATGCCTGTTGACTTGGTTTTTTTTTTATCTGTACACACAGTTTCCACCTAGTAGAATGTAAACTCTACAATGTAAGTCATCATTTTCATTTTTGCCTTTGGTCTACAAAGAACAAGTCCTGAAGCGCAGACTTTTAGTAACTATTCATTGAATTGAATTGAAATTCCTGGGACCCAATGGCATAAAAATGGATGCAAAAGATATTTATTTCTAGAAAACAGCACTTGGACACCCTACCAGTGAGTTATAGTCATCATAAAAATAACCCAAGGTGAAATCCTATTGTTTAAAGGCAAGAACACAATTCAGAATTCCATCCAACTGATTACCTGAATCCCAGAAAAGTTCTTATCCTACTGCTCTTTGCTTGGTGAATCGACTGATGTGTGATTGATCACCCAAAACAACAGGACACTTGAAAAGGTTTGATTAAACCGATCTGAAAGCTCTCTGGCTCCATCACATCATAGAACTCGATTGGTGCCATTAGGCCAAATTACAACAAGGGGCACAGCAGAGTCGAGTAAAATGAACTCTGCCTTTGCTGACCCTGTGATTGTCTTATTAAATAATTTCTTTGCCACTTAAGTGTAGACATAGAGCACTCCACTCATGAAAGCCTTCTGATTAGCCATAGCCTTGGACTCCAGTTGATTTTATAAACTTTGGAGGAAGCCCCAGAGGGCAAAGCTTCCTGTTGTCAATTCTGCCTGTTGCTATAGATACCGAACTTCACAATTGGTAATTAGAGCATGCCCCTGCCCCAGAACTGGTCAAAACAGTGCAGAGAGAGAGAGCTCTGCAAATGGCCTTCAAAGCCATTGAATAGGCTTTGCCAGGAATGATGAGGTTTGTTTTATTTATTGAATTTTTGAAGTCCCCCCACAGTAACGGTGGAGATGGAGAAAGGACTATGATAAAATTGCAATAATTATTAAGCCTTCTCTGACAAAGCTGGGGTTTTTTTTTTTTTTGGTCCTAAGCTATGTTAGTGATGAAAAAGATGGTGATGGTGTCTCAGATGACAACACAAAGGCCATTTTGTCTAGCCTGTTCCACATTTTGTTAGATGTTAATTCCTATACAAATTTAAGCGACTTGCATGTTATCCCCAAAGTTGTTGTGGGTTTTTTTAATCCCTTTATTCTTCAGCCAGATGTTCATTCTATTATTAATAAAGTCAAGAGAGGCAGTTGGCTGCTTGAGAGATATGGTTGTATTATTTGGACAAAACCATATATAAAACATAAGTAGCTTCTTGCATGCTGAATCACTTTGGGCAAAAGAATACAAATAAAATAACACTTAGAGAACATGCAACTTTGAAGGCTTTTCAGAAGTGTTCACCAGTAATGTCACATTTATATAGGGTAGGTAGCGTGAATTTATCACCCCTATTTTACAGATCAGGAAGCAGCCTCAGAGGAGTGAGGTGACTTGCTAGGGCAATGACATATGGTCCCTACTCAGCTCATAAGAGGCACAGCAGTCTCCTGCCTAGATTTTCTGATTCTAATCAGAGAGAGCACGTCACATTCCACTGAATTACCAACACATCATTTTTCCCCCTAGAAATGAGGGAGTATGTTTTTGCCTTCTCTCTCAAGGGAAACAGAGCCCCAACTAGCTAATGTAAATAGGGCTTGGCCTCAGGTCATTGATGGATGAAGTAAGAGGGTGTTTCCACCTAATCCTAATCACGGTGTCTACACCTCACTTTATAGTCAGTCCTCCACTAGGAGCAAGGCACAACTGGTCATGCTTAAGATTCCAGCTTCATATTCCCTTGTCCCAGGCTTTCCCTCTTTCACTCCATCCTCCAAGAGCCAAATCCTTTGATGGACAATCTAATCCCTCTTGATATGATGACCCTTGTAGCCAGATTGTCTTCTATGCAACTCCCCCTCCTATATTATACTGTACTCTGCAAAACTCTGCCACCCCCCCATAATGAACAAACAAACATACTTTCCCCCCAGATAATAGGTTTTCTATTTATGATTCTGAAAGGGAGTCTTCAAGAGTAGTCAAGATCATTTAGTTTGGGATATGACTTAGACCTCTTACTCTCACTTCTTTTCTCTGCCCAATAGGTTCCACCTATTTCTCCATTTAAAATGAATTTCAGAATTCACATTGATAAAAGTTTATTTTAAGATTGCTAATGAAATTCCTTATAGATATAAGTAAGAGTGTCTGGGGCAAGTGAGGTCAAAAACTAAAAATTACTGTTATTTATGAAGGATCATTAATTATATCTCTCTTTGATTTCCTCATTGATTTCAAACAAATATATGGGTTATATGCAAAGTTTTATTTGCATTACAGTCAATAGGAGTGGGGGTGGGGGGGGTCGATTGTTTTGACCATTAGATAAAACCTGGTAACTTTGGCAAACCTTTAAAGTCCAAGAGGTTCTCTTCCTTATAATCGTAGTGGTATCTAGAGAGCCACTGCATTTTTTGATGACAACTTCTGTGTTCATACACACTACAGCACTTATGACATTGGATATTGTACTTTATTGTACCGTCCTAGCTGCCTCAGAATCTGTCTGACATGTTCTCACTCTGTGTTGAAAATGTCAAGGGATTCACTTTGAAAAGAAGGGGATTGATACCTATGGCAAACTTGCCCTGATCACAAAGGCTGATCCTACTGGTTATAGCAGGAGCTCTTTGGTGGAGGAGAAGAGGGAAGGATAGAGAGAAAATGAAGGTAAAATACGTTTCTAGGGAATTGTTCTTATGTGACCCCTCACTCATCCATTTGTTCACAGTGGCTGTGGACAATGACACAACAGATCAATCAATTCAATTCAAATCAAGGTGGCATAAAAATCCAACAGCTAAGCAATCCATTATCTTCTCTTCTTTTTACAAATTTTCCATATCTGGACTTTTGCCTAGCTCCATCTCTTTCCATTGAAATCCTATGCAGGGGGCAGCTAAGTGGCACAGTGGATAGAGCACCAACCCTGGAGTCAGGAGGACCTGAGTTCAAAGCTGGCCTTATACACTCAACAATTGCTTAGCTATGTGACCTTGGGCAAGTCACTTTACCCCATTGCCTTAAATAAATGAAATTTTTTTTAAAAAAGGAAAATCTATGCAATATAAGTTCTATCCCTATGAATCATTTATTCCCTTGTCCTCTTCTTGCTAGAAATGATATTTTCTTATTTGAACCTTGACTATCATTTTGTTGACATTTCTTTTATATCCTTATCAGATTTTATTTTCAATCCTAGTTTTTTGGTTTGTTCATTTTATTTTAAGTTTTTACAGTGAAACTTGTATCCTATAACTAAACTATGAGTTTCCTGAACATATGGTCAGTGTCAAGGACTTTATAAGCCTTATATGTGTGTGTGTTGTGTGTGTGTGTGTGTGTGTGTGTGTGTGGATTTATATCTGAAACCAGACTTCCTCACTTCCTGATCAGTTTTCTTTCTCCTGTGCTGTTTATTATTTGTTGATTGAGTTCTTACACTATAAGCTGTGTTTAAGAATACAGGTAGGTCTTAATATCTACTTTAATGGTCAGCAATGGTAGTTATTATTCAGAACAGTCGATATTGTTGTTCAGTCACGTCTGATTCTTTGTGATTCCTCTTAGGGTTTTTCTTGGCAAAGATCCAGGAATGATTTACTATTTCCTTTTCTAACTCATTTTACAGATGAGGAAACTGAGGCAAAACAGGGTTAAGTGACTTGCTCAGGATTAAGAGACTTCCTGGTTCTAGGCCCAAACAGCTCATATTTATTATTTATAATACATACATACATATATATATATATATATATAACTTTTATATTTGACCTGGATAGATACTATTTTCATGTCAACTACTCATAAATTTACTCTTTAAATGCTTCTCACATAAAGCTTAAGTGATGATAGTGATGTACCAGATATTTTATTGTGTTCAGAAGTTGTCTTGGATTTCTATGATTTTTTTGACATGAATTCATGCCATTACTACTTTATGTAATAAGAGGGACAGCTCCAATTTCAATAGTATTTTATGGTCTTGAAATTATAGTTATCTTATGAAGGAAGTAGTGTAGGTCTCATTATCTCTTTCTTCCAAAATGCAGAAACTGAGTCTCAGAGGAGTGCAGTGACTTACCTACTGTTATCATTCTGTTAAATAACTAGAATTTGATCTAGAGTCCCTTGACTTTAAGATAGGTTCCCCCCCCCACTATATTACACTGATCAAAAATAAATATATATTTTGGTTCATAGAAATCATAAGTGAGGTCCATAATGCATTCATTTGTTTATTTCATTATGATTCTTTGAACTTAAATTTTGTGAAGAGCACTGGGATGTTTTGAGGACTATATTATCCCTTTGGTTTCATAAAAAGGGAAGGAGCAGTGAACTTGGGTTCAAACCCCAAGACCTGGGACATATTGCTTCCTTTTCTGAGTCTCAATTCCTTATCTGTAGAATATATGAGATTGGATGAGTTGACCTCCAGTGAGTTCTAAATAAGCTAGGCTCCTACAATTTTGTGGTCCCAAGGAGGGAAATTCCACAAAAAACCCCAAGTAGCATCAGTCAAGAATAGAAGACTGGGATGGAAGTTCACAATGTTTGAGTTTATTCTAAGAGAATAAAAAAATGGAAAGGAAGGAAGACAGG
This sequence comes from Macrotis lagotis, assembly GCF_037893015.1. NCBI lineage: Eukaryota > Metazoa > Chordata > Mammalia > Peramelemorphia > Peramelidae > Macrotis > Macrotis lagotis. The sequence goes on from NC_133658.1 coordinate 82,967,321, forward strand.
CAAAGAACCTGCCAAAAAGTAGGGAGAAACCAACCTGGAATTAGAAATGTGCCACAGATCATCTACAAACTCTATGTTCTTCCTTTTTATGCCATTCACTTGCTTCTCTCAATTCAGCATGCAAGTCAGCAACATTAACATCAGCCATAGAGACTTATAGCCATTTTGAGATTCTCATTTAAGCTGTTTTTCCTGGATTTCCCTTTTTCCATCTGATTCTTCATTCAATATCTTTTCTGTCAGTTTGCCTCTTGCTTTGCTTCTGATCACTGTATGGGCAGTATTCTTGGCTCTCTAATTTGGTAATGCAATTTAACAAGTTCTTATGGAGTACCCACCTACTGGTTCTAGTGCTTTTTCCTTTGAGAACTCATTAAATGCCCATATGTCATTCCCTATAGTCTCCCAAGCACTGGGACCAGATTTTCTCTCCAGTCAAACCAGACCTGAATGAGAGAAGTGACCTGATGACCTACACCAGCATCACGCTGCATCTAAAGCACTGTTTGGTTCCATTTACTGCATTTTGGAAAGAACAGAGACCAGCCAAAGAGTATTTAGAGGAAGATCATCATGGCACAGAGGTCATATGAGAATCTATTGAAGGAAAATAAGATGTATAAAAAGCTTTTGTTGTTATTCAGTTATTTTCAGTTGGGTCCAACTCTTTATGACCCCATTTGGTATTTTCTTGGCATAGACACTGGCAGTAGTTTGTCATTTTCTTCTCCAACTTACTTTATAATGCAAACAGGGTTGAGAGACTTGCCCAGAGGCCAGATTTGAAAGAGGCCAGATTTGAATTCAGGAAAATGAGTCTTCCTTCCAAGCTCAGTGCTCTTTCCACTGTACCACCTGCTGGCCCCTAATAAAAGAGTGAGTTAAATTTAAATATTTCAGCAACTTTAATAGAGAATGATTAGAATTATTCTGCTTTATAACTGAAGATAGAACAAGGAGCTGATCAAAATTACCAGAAGTCAGATTTTGACTCAGTACAAGGAACAACTTTCTAACAATATCAGCTTTGCAAAAATGAAAGGGAATAGTTTCCCAAGGCTAGAGACTTCAAGAAGAAGTTGTGACCATTGATGCATCAGTACAGCTAGACTAGAAACCTTTGGGGTCCCTTCTGTCTCTTGGGTTTCAGAGAATACAGGAATCTGTTGAAATCACCCCCAAACTGTAGCAGTTAGGGACCTACTTACTCCACAAGGGAATAAATAATCCTTCTGATTCTTCCATATGATTGTGCATTTGCCTGCCCAGAAATCAGATAAGACAATATGATTTTGAACAATCATACCTTAAATGAAAATGAGGTATGATCCAATAAGTATACACATGAACACACACATGCATGTGTGTCTTCATGTAATTCTATAAGTAAATACATCTCTATACTAATTTCTGGATTATTGGGAATAATTTTGAAGGGAGCAAACATATTTCTGGATGATGGGTATCCAACTGAAGTCAGCACTGGAGCCTGAGAGATAGAGGCTTGCCACCTTGCGTTGTTTGCTTTAGAATGTTAAATGACAAAGTGTGAGGCTTATGATGAAATCACCCAGGCAGTGACCTTAAACTCTCTGCACAAAGTTGACATTGTCTCTCTTAGCGAAGGGAGCCCCAAGGATTCCCAAAGCGGTCAGAGTGACACATCTGACTGTTTGAATGTTGTTTTGCATCTGACAGTTTTTGTCGGCTCTTTGACTTGACAAAAAGACTGTTTCTTATTTCTTCCAAAGGAACTGCAAGTTGGGATCTTGGTCAAAATACTCTTGACTCATGCAGATTATAAAATGTTGTCTAGCATATCACATTAGTGTCTGTTCTTCTGACATTCAACCTTCAAAAGTGACAAGAAGATCCTAATAGTGGAAGCTGAAAAAAAGACTATTTTTTTGGCTTCCAGAAAGGTCAGCATCTAAATCTTGGGTTTTAGTTATTCAGCATGTACATGTTCTAGAAGACCCATATTTGGTGAATGTATTGACTGATACACATGTATAAATATTTATGGTTACCCTGAGATTAAACACTTATACAATAAGCACCATATGGTGTAGTCTTAACATTTAAAAAAAAATAATAAAAGCATTTCATTTGCTTACATAGTTTTGTCAAAAAAACCCATTTATTAGATATGTTATTTTTGATTTGATAAGGGCAGCTAGGTATTACAGTGGATAGAATGCTAGACCTGGATTCAGGAAAACCTGTATTCAAATCTAACCTCAGACAGTTACTAGCAATGTGACTGTGGATAAGTCATTTAACCCCTGCCTCAGATTTCTCTGTAAAATGGACAGAGCAGAAATTGGCAAACCACTGATGTATGTGTGCCAAGAAAACACCAAATAGAGTCATGACTAAAAAGGAATGAAAAACATCATTTTTGATTGGCCTTGAAACCAATAGAAGATATAGTTAGTTTTTGAAGGTTCTTGGTCTGTCAAAATTCAGGCTCTAATCTTTTGGACACAGAGTGGTTCTGTAGTAGAAAAGATGAGATTTGGTTATCAAAGAGCCTGAGTTTTAATTACAACTTAGACATGTACTACTTGGGTGACCTTGGCTTCTCTGGGCCTCAGTTTCCACTCTGTAAAATGAGGGGGTGGGACTATTTGATCTCAAAGGATTCTTCTGGTTCTAGAGCTATCTTAACCTACTTTCATAATTTCTATCTAACTTGATTCCCATTTTGACCCAGGCCACTTTTTTTAACTTGGTTCCATATGACTGCTTCAATTCAGATGTCTATATTTGGCTCCTGTAGTTGTCTGCCTCAAATCCAAATGCATTGGTTCTTCCTGGTTTTACCTGTATTCTGCCAGGTCCTTTTTTTCTACCCCCACCCTAAAAATGAAAAGAAGACTGAATTTTCCTTCCTCTTGGGTTTAACTTGAAAATCTGAATTCCAATTCTGACTTTAATATTCCCATGTTATATAACCCTGAACAAGTCACAGAACCTCTCTCAGCCTTAAGTTTCCTCATCTATAAAATAGGAATAATGATGATGATGATGATGATGATGACGATGATAATATTTAACCTAAAAGGGTTATTATGAAAATCTAAGTGATGCAGTGGCAAGAGCACTTCGGCTGGCTGTTAGGAAGACCCAAGTTCAAATCTGCCGCCAGTATAATTCTGGGCAAGTCACTGTACCCTGACTGCCTCAGTTTCTTCATCTATAAAATGGAAATTAATAATAACACCTACCTCTCAGGGGTGTTATAAGATCAAATGAGGTAATAATTTAAAATGATTAGCATAATGGCTGGCACATAAAAGGTTTGTATAAATATTAATTATTATTATTTTGAATTAACCAAGGGACCATACCTAGAGTGCTTCACCAGCCTTGGTAACTATTAGGATCACCATTGCTACAATACTTCTCTTTTTTTGTGTACCTCTCCTTGTGGCTCCTTGTTCATTTAAGCCCAAATACTCTCTGAAGTTTCTCCAAAACTTATAGGTAAATTTAATTCTGAATATACTCAGATTTTTTGAGATCACCTAACATCCTCAGCTTACAAATGGGGAAATTAGGACCCAGGGCACTTAAGAAATGTCACCCAGTATCATACAACTTGGAAGTGATAGCAGCTGGATTAGAATCCACATCCATAAGCTCCAAGTCTTTCCTTCCTTCCCTTGCTCCCAAACTACTTGATGAACCCCGGGAGGTTTCAGGACCATCTTTTAAAAATCCAATGATTATTCGTGTCCATTTTTTTTCCTCTTCCACATAGATTGCAAATTTTATGTTGGCTATGTCTTTGTGTTCCCCAAGACCTCACAGCTGAGTTTAGCCTATGTGCCTAGTTAATATTTAAGAGATATTTGAGAAATTGATGAATTAATATAGAAAGCTCTGAATACTTCCAGAGCACCATAGAAACAAAGAAAAATTAATACACTTCAACAGGATCTAATACAGCATTTAGAGTTCATCTCTCCCAGCTCAATTCTTAATCACTGTAATTTGGATCCAGAATCTTTATCTAAAGGTGTTGGGACTGAGTCCATGTGCCGTCCTACAGGATTTCCATGTTCTCCACCTCATGATGAGCTGCTGCTGTTGTCTTTGGCAAAAGGGAACTCTTTCGCCCTTGAAACTACAAAATGGGCTCAGAGCCAACAAAGTGGAGATAGACATTCTTGGCCATAAATGAAACTGCTGACAAATGTAGGATGTCATAAAAGGGAATTTACATAATCTTCCACTGGATGAGGTTAGAACATAAACAGAGCCCAGAGAAGAGGCAGATCATCTGATGGGATTTCTCTTCTGAAAAACCAGCCTTATGCTTTGAGATGTTGGCTTGGACTCCATGCCCTCCATGACCTTCCTGATAGCAGGTGGTAGTATCTCGGCGGCTAATAATGAAGAAAATGAAGTGAGGCAAAATTACAGTTGGTTTGAGGCCATATGGTGGAATTCTCCAGAAAGAATCCTGGGTCTGGAATCAAAGACCCTTCATTCAGATCACTAATCTACCACTTACTAGTTGTGTGATCTTTAGTAAATTACTTAACTTCTTGCAAACCTTCTATAAAATGAAGATAATAATTCTTGTGATCTTGACATCCCTGGGTAGTTTTAAGAAAAGGGATTTGTAAGCCATGGACTATATAAATATGAGTTATAATTTTCACAATAATGAAAATAACTTACATGTATGTTATACATATGTGACAACAATGAGAGTTATTATCATTGTGTGATCTTTAGCGAATTATTGAACTTCTTGCAAGCCTTAGTTTACTCTTTTATAAAATAAGATAACAATTCTTGTGTTCCTGACATCCCTTTGGGAAAAGGGTTTTGTAAACTGTGAACTATATAAATGTGAGTTATAATTTTCACTATAATGAAAATAACATGTATTATATGTTATACATATATAATAACAGTGATTACCATTATTATTATTATTATTATTATTATTATTATTATTATTATTATTATCCTCCAATTTCCAGTTTTTTTGGAGGGAAATGCCAAATGCATTAGATATTAAATAAAACAGACAAGCATTCATTTTGTGCTTACTGTGTTGTGGGTAAAAAGACAAAAGACATTCCCTGATCTCAAGAGGCTCACACTTTAATGAGGAAGGCAATATTTAAACAATTACATACAAAGGTAGATATATTCATGGTAAATTGGAGACAATCTCAGAGGAAAGACAGGGGATTAAGGAGAACTGTGAAAGGCTTTTTTCACATAATAATATTTTATTTTTTCCCAATTACACATAGTTTTCAATATTTATTTTATAAGATTTTGAGTTGCACATTTTTCTTTCTTTCTCCTCTTCCCTCTCCTTACCCCAAACAGCAAAAAAAAAGATGATTTAGATTAAATATGTATAGTGGTATTAAACATATTTCCATATTAGTCATGTTGTAAAAGAAGAATCAGAACAAAAGGGGGAGACCACAAGAAAGGGAAAAAAAAATTAAAAAAAGTAAAAATAGTAAGCTTTGGTCTGAATTCAGACTCCATAGTTCCTTCTTTGGATGTGGATGGTATTTTCCATCACAAGTCTTTTTGGAACTGTCTTTGATGTGAAAGATAGGGATGTGAGTTGGGGCTCTGAAAGTTTCCAGGAGGCTACTGTTTCTCATACACAGCCCTTCACCTGCCATCCTAGTCTCTATTTGCTTTTCCTTGTGTCAAGAATTCACTTCCTTCTTGCCTCTGACTCTCAGAATCCCAATATCCCTCATGGCTCAGTTGAAGCATCATTTTCTCATTGAAGTTTTAGCCAAATGGCTCCTATCTCCTTTCCCTTCATATTTTTAATAATCAAAACCTGTTTTAAAGACCTTAGCTTAAAAGACCAAGGTCTCTCCTGCACCTGGGGCCATCTCCAGTCATCCTGATCCATATCTGACCACTGGGCCCAGATGGCCCCAGAGGAGAAACCAAGGCTGGTGACATAGCACAGCAGCCCCTCATTCAAATCAAATTCACTTGCATTTCACAGCATCACCTCCCTGCTGTCATAGTTTTCTTCGAGATGAAGGATAAACAACAACACCACCTTAACTCTACACTTTGATCCCTCTTGCTAGATTATAAGCTCCTCAAGGGCAGGCTGTTGAATTTCTGCCCCTGTATCCTTAGTATTCAGCACAGGGTCTGGGATGTATAGTAAACCCCTAAATAAATACTTATTGATTGATTCATTAGTTGATTGAAGAAACTTAGAGGCCTACTTCTTTCATTGACACTGTGTTAAGTAGTATTATTATCTTGTAAATGGAGCAAAGAATAGAATCACGTTTATTTACTTATTTTTTATGTTCAACCAAGGCTGAGATTATAGAGCTCAGCATCAAAAGGAAGAAAAGCACATAAAATGTTAAGTGTATTGTGCCAATAAAATGAGTTCTATCAAATACCTTTATTTAACTTATGAAATCTTAAGGCATGGCTTTAAATGATGGGCTCTAGAAAGGCTTCGCAGTTCACAGAATGGAACAGAAGCGGCCCCTGGAAAGCCATAAATCAATCCTTGAGTGATAGTGTATTAAACAATAACCTTGTCATATTTAATGTCGCCCAGGAAGGATCTACTGGGGCATTGTTCCTTCCATAATATCCGTGTGGGTGAATTGACTGAGAAAAACCGCTCGGCACTGGAGAAATCAAGCTACAAATCCTTGGGATATATATTTTTTTCCTTTCTTCTCCACAAAGTAATCTCCTAATATTTAGAGAATAATCAAACTTCAAATCTGGTCTCCTCTGATGTGTTTTTCTTCACAAATTTAAATTTCAGGTAATAGCTGTCACAATTTTGATCATTAACAATTGAGCCAGGGGTTTTCTTTAAGAGAGTTAATTCACTGGGTTAATTAGAGTTTCCCTCCATCTTTCTAGCAAACTCATTTGTTCTTTCTCCCAAATTTCTCCGACTCTTTGATTAAAAAAAATCCTCAGTATTCACTTAGAACTTTGCTAAGTTAAGACTTTATATTGTCTTTTTTAAAAACCTACTCTGAAACAAAACTGAAAGGAGACTTTAATAAATCAGCTTTTTGGAGAGTTAAGCGAATTCAAGCATCTTTAATCCTAAATTCCCTTTTGAATGTGCTTGTTGTACTTAATGTCAATCTCTTTCCAAAAGAGAGTGTCCCAATTATTTAGATGGCCAAAAGAAACAGCCTCAGTGCTTTATCACATAAATACACTGAAAGCCCTGATTTAAAACAGATGAAGAGAGAGAACTGAATGAGTGCTTGGGCTCCTTGATGGATCCAAGTTCAGGCCTATTGACTTGGCTGGCGTCTGTTCTATACCTTCCATCCCTTGGCCCCAAGTTGTTCTCTGAAAACTATAAGCAGGACTTAGACACACAGCCTTGCAAACATCCCCCTTCCTGTGACTGCCCTGGCTGTAAACCAGGCTTTTGGCAACGAAGGTGCCCCCTGGTCAGTGTCCTCTCTGGAGGGTTTATCCCCAGTTTCTCTGCTCTCCCTATAATTCAGGTTAATTGGACGTCAGGAGGACTGGGGAGCAGAGGGGGAAGGGAAGAAGTTTATTTCTAACAACTTTATGTAATTAAGTGAGTGAAATCATACATTTTATTGATCTAATAAAAGGCATGTCATGGTTTAGGCGTCCTTCATCCTTTGACCTCACCCTTTATAGTCTTTAGATGAGAGTTGCTTGATGTTGGTGATCTGGAAAATAGATTAACAACTGGCTGTCCTTCCCAAGTTTAATTTTTTTTCCTTTCCACCTTAAAGGCAAATGGGATCTGGAAGAATTGGCTTCAGGAACTGGAAGCAGGAGAGAACTATGAAATGAGTAGATTCTGGACCATCTGGCTCCAAAGGTCTTTTAGGGTGCAAAATCCCATCCTTTACATAAATGACAACACCAAATGGTGACACCACCAGGAAAGGTGTGATTGCTAATGAAATTTCAGGAGAAAGAGAGCCCAGGAGCTCTTTCTTATTTTGAGTCCATTTATGATTTCAGTCCCTTAATGACTTCCTTTTTATAGAATATGAGGTCCAAATTTTGTGAGGATGCAGCAGCTGGGTAGCCTTGTGAATAGAATATCTAGAGGGAAGAAGACCTGCGTTTAAGTCTAACCTCAGACACATACTAACTACATGACCCTAAGCAAGTCACTTAAAAAAATCTCCATTGTCTCAATTTTCTCATCTATAAAATGGAAATAGCAATAACTTCTACTGTCCAGAATTATTATGAGGATCAAATGAGATAATAATTATAAAATATTTAGTATAGTCACTGGTACATAGTAAATACTATATAAATGTTAGCTGTTGTTATTATTACTATTACTACTACTTCTACTATTTCTATTACCACTATTACTACTTTTATTACTAATACTACTGTTACTATTACTACTGCTACCACTATTATTATTACTGCCATTACTACTACTACTACTACTACTACTACTACTACTATTACTATTATTACTGTTACTACTGCTACCACTATTATTACCATGATACTATTACTACTGCTACTACTATTACTTCTACTATTATTACCACTACTATTGCTATTACTACTATTGTTTCTAGTACTATTGCTAACAATGTTGCTATTCCTGCTACTACTACTACTACTGTTAGTATTACTGTAGCTACCACTATTACTATTACTGTTACTGTTACTGTTACTATTACTCCAGCTACCACTATTACTATTACTACCATGATTACTATTACTACCATTACTACTATTATAATTACCACTACTATTGCTATTACTACTATTATTGCTATTACTACTGCTATTGTTATTAAAATTTCTACTACTACTACTACTACTACTACTACTACTACTACTACTACTACTGTTAGTATTACCATAGCTGCCACTAGTACTATTACTATTACTACTGCTACTATTACTACTGTTACTATTACTACCACTATTACTATTACTACTATGATTACTATTACTACTATTATAATTATCACTACTATTGCTATTAGTTACTACTGCTATTGTTATCAAAATTACTACTACTACTGTTAGTATTACTATAGCTACCACTAGTACTATTATTATTAGTACTGCTACTATTACTATTGTTACTATTACTCCAGCTACCACTATTACTATTGCTACCATGATTACTATTACTAGTGTTACTACTATTATAATCACCACTACTGTTGCTATTGCTACTGCTATTGTTATTACTATTTCTACTACTGCTGCTACTACTTCTACTACTTACTACTACTTTCAGTATTACTACTGTTACTATTACTACAGCTATCACTATTACTGTTACTACCACTGTTACCATTACTACTATCATTGCTATTACTACTATTACTGCTATACTATGCTATGGTTATTACTATTACTGCTACTATTATTACTACAGTTACTATTACTACTACAACTACACAAGCTAATGGCGGGGGAACACTTGTTCTTCTTCCTCCATTGCCCAGAAACTAGCCAAGATAGAATGAAAGAGGTCCACCCCTGCACAGAAATTGTTTCAACAGTATCGCTTATTAATGGTCATTCAGCCTCTGCTTAAAAGATCTCAAAGGCAGGAGAAACATACAACTTCCTGAACAATCCCCTACTTTGGGAGAGCTTATAATATCAAGGAAGTTTGTGCTCAGATTGGGTTCTTTAAAATATCTGCCCATTGTATTGTTCTCATAAAAGACAGCCTTTCAACTATTTTGTTCCCTTTGAGATGCTTGGACTCTGTGACATGCTCTCCATTATTCTCCTAGTTCACAGAATGGTACTATTACTACTGTTACTATTACTCCAGGTACCACTATTACTATTACTGCCATGATTACTATTACTACTACTGAGAGGACACATCATCTTGCTAAGCAAGTAGAATCTGAGAGAAGCATAATAATAATAAATAATAATAATAATGAAATAATAATAATAATGATAATAATACTGTTATTCTGGCCTCTCACAGAGCCATACATATATTGTCAGAGCTTTCTGAAAGGGACTTCTTGGCCAACCCCCTTATTTCACAAATGAAGCAACTGAGGCTCTGAAAAGAGAGTGGACTTGTCCAAAGTCATACAACTCCTTAGTGGCAAAGACAGAACTAGAACCCAACTTTCCTAACCAAACTCTCCTGTTTTTCTACATCAACAAAGGCCTACTTTTTTATGTTTTTTAAAAAACGATAAAACCCAAAACTGCTAAATGGCACCATCATCATTACTTCCTTTGAAGGTCTTGACACAAAAAAGGGGACAGACTTTGAAGGACTGTGACATGGGCCTTAGTTTTACTGACTCATAGATGGCTTCTTTCCATACCATCTTCTCTACTTGGAATGTGTTTGAAGATACTCTCTTTCACTTTAGGATGCTCCCCATTCACTGTTTCTAAAGTTAATCTGAAACTCTAACTTGAGGACCCAAAGCATACTTTTCTCCTGAATCTTAGGGTTTACTGGATTGGAGACACGCAACCCTGAAACCAAATTATCTGTCTCCTCTTCTCTGGCACAATTACTGTCACTGGGTCTTTAGCACTAATGTTCCTTTTTCCACTTCTTACCCCTATCTCCATTCCAGACCATAAAAGTAAATATCCTAGGGTTTACAAATGAAGATAATATACAAAATCAAAAATAATACACAAGGGGAATATAATGAGAAGGCATTTATAAAAGGAATATACCAGTTTCAGAGTGAATAGCAACTAAACTTTCTAATCTAGTCTTTTAACTACCCCAGACCTAGTCTGACCTAAGATCCTGCTCTAGGTCAGGAGTCTCAGACCTCAACTATTGCTTTATAGAAGTTGTAAACTAGAATGGCATCTTCCCTCTCAGATGGCTGTGATATTACCTGTCAGATTTCTTGTACACATCTTTGATCTTAGCTTTTTCACTTTGAGTAGATCAAAAATTGTCTAATGGCCTGGAATAGAGAAGGGGACTAGGGTATGGCCACTTGTATAAGAATCCTAGGTAATCAATTAGCTAATTTGTTCTCCTGCCTCAAATAGGGGCAGTGATAGAAACTGCTGCCTATCATATAAAGGCTCCTCCTCTCTGCTCCCCCCCCTTCCACCTGCTACTACTGCTTCAAAAATCAGAATAATTCAACCTGCTACATGAGTCACCCCTAATTTGATAAAATATTTTCTATGGAATCAAATTTTAGAGATAACATTTTATAATATCAAGGAAGTTTTTTGGCAAGGGGCGGAATTCCAACAAAACACATCAGTACTGTAGGAAAATACAAAGATAGGAAGATTTTTAAAGGCATTTTTCTGAGAAGAAATGTCATGAAAAGAATCCTGGATTAGGAATCAGAAAGATGAGGTTCAAATTCTGTTTCTGCTGTTTCTTCCCTGCATGACCTTGGACAGGTCATGTCCCTGTCTTCTCTTAAACTTCCTTATCTGCAAAATTAAGGGCTTTGCACTTGATAAAACCTGAAAGCCCTTCTGTCTCTAAGTCCCATGATCTTGATTTGCCCTCAAGCTTTCCATATCAACCATATTAGTAGAAAATTTTCAAAGTAACAGGTATTTCTAGTTTAATTAAACACATTTATTAATAATGTCCCATGTGCCAAGACATCTGTACAAGACATAATGTTAGGAAATAGAATTACAAAGATAGCTGCTGCTCTCAAAGAGATTACACTCTATGTGGAAATATAGTGGATAACAAAATGCAAGGTAATTTGATTTGAAAGAGAACACCATAAGGAATCAGGAAATGACAAAGCGCTCCAGTATCTTTGCCAAGAAACCCAAAATGGGGTCATGAAGAGTTGGACACAACTGAAAGGACTGAACAAGTGGAGAAATTACATCTTATATTCAGCCTAAAAGTATAGAAGCAGGACTAAAAGTCACTAAAAATTTCATAATGTCATAACTTAGAAGTTATTTTATTTTAATTCATAGGGTTCTAATCTTGACAATCAAATAGAATAATACTTTTTTTTTTAAAAATAGAGCTTCTCACATATTAAGAGCCTGGTCCATAATAAGGTGCTAAATAATGCCCATTCCCTTCTTCCCATTATTGAAGGATTAAGTGTGCGTTGGGCAAGGTAGCTTCTCTCTCTGAGATCCTTTCATTCTGTGGAGCTTGGAGATCAGCCAGTCTTTGTATTAAAAATGAGAACACTAAAATCACTCAAGGTGTTTTACTTCTCTTCACAAAGTATAGCCTGTAAAAGGGCAGAGCCCCCTGCTCTCTCTCCTTTTTAATAACAGCAAAGCATAAGACTTTTTCTAATTTTTTAACTAAATCTCAAAGTCCCTTCTCAGGATTGAACCGATGTTGGAACTCTTAAGGGAAAAAAAACCCAATCAGATGTCTGTGTTCCTAATAAGATTGCTTGGGTTAGGGAAACATTCAACCAGGGCACATATTATACCTGGACAAAGATATTTGTTTTATCCCACACTTTGCCTCCTTTTCGGGGCCAAATAGCTGAGGGACTATATTGTTTGCTGGCAGGGAACCTAGAGAAGTGACCTAGACAGATGGGTACAGCTCAGACATGTTTTTCTGCTTTGATGCTTTGTATTTATATTCATTCTCTAGGCATAGCTTAGGAAAGTGAGGGCGGGTCACAGACTGTGCCTTTCTCATCACCAGAGGGAAGAAGAATGTGAAACCGTTACTTCCCACAGGAATTTCAGTCCTTCCTATGTTCCCCCTCCCCTTTCCCTGAGAATTCATTCTATGTTCCTTCTTTGCCCAATAATGTAATTACTCACCTTCCAAGATGTTTTCCTTCAGGCACAGACTCTCTTTAAAAAACTAAATTTTCATTGTGTTTCCCAATAACGGACTAAATCCATACTATACTGCTAACAAGGGAGACCAGGATGGCAATGAGACAAAAGTCTGGATCAGACAAGCATCAGTTGAAGGAAGCTTTTCCTGGAAATGAGAAGATATTAGGAGGACAGATTCATATTCTTCAGAGTTTTTATTTTGAATGGGATGACTTGATTTACCAGCAAAACTTGACTAGATCTAATCCTGCTTCCTACCCGACAAAAACTGATACTCCCATGATACATTCATTGACAAACATTTTCTCTTCCTGGCTGTCCTCTGGAGTTGGTGTTCAGTTCTGGGTACCACATGTTATGAACATTCGTTGTCAAATGATGCATAAAAAATTCAAGATATATAATTTCTGGATAATTGTTCATTTTATTCATTATGACTAGTTAATAACATCCCTTGTAAAGCAAAGAGAGATCATAGTAGACTCTCGATGCTTATATGCCTTGGAAGAGTGGGTTTTCTGACAGATAGCAATCAATTCTGATTGGTTAACAATTAATGAGAAAATGATTATTATAATGAGAGGTAGATCTATTCTAATGAGGGGCTGGGAGACATGACTTTGATTATGCCACTCTTACTCACAGACTACCCCAGCTTCAGGTCATCTATACTAAGGATCTTCCCAACCCACCCACCCAAACTTGAGCTGAACCCAATGGGCTTCCCTAGTCAGGTGAGATCTGGACAAGATTGAGGAGAATGTTAAATCCACTCTCATTATCAGCCCTAGTCTTCAGGGGCTGATTTAACCCAGTAGGAAATAAGGACATAGGAAGGGGAAAACATCCTGAATCTCCCCAATTTTAACAATTAGTTCTTTAGTAATCATTTTTCTCACAAGTCAGATCCTTCCCAGGGAGAAGATAAGCAGGATAGAGAGAGGACTAGATTTCATGACTTATGTGTATCACTTGAAAAAATTGGAGTTGCTTAGCCTAGAGAAGGGAAGACTTTGGGTGTGAGAAAGCATTCTCACTGATTTCAAACATTAGAAGGACTATTAGGTAGAAAGAGTAAACTTTACTGAATGGCAAATTTATATGTGGTCATTATATGTGATCCAGAAGCATGGTCCTTCTACAATGGGTGAAGACTCAGAAAGATAGGGCTTGGTGTTCCCAGGGCTTTCTAAGAGTCAAACAGTGAAGTCAACTGTCAATAATGCCATGAAAAGACCTAATCTGACACTGGGAAATAGAAACATTTGGGATGGTGAGAGTCAAAAGCTGTTGTTGTTGTTGAGTCAATAAAGTTGTGTCCAACTCTCTATGATTCCATTTGAGATTTCTTGGTAAAGATACTGGAGTGGTTCACCATTTCTTTCTCCAGTTTATTTTAGAAATGAGGAAACCTATATAGACAGGGTTAAGTGACTTGCCAGGATCATACCGCTTCACAAAGATGAATCTCCCTGATTCTAAGCCCAGTATTATTTCTATCCACTGTAAACCTAGTTATCAAGAGTCAAATCTTTTAGTATCTTTTACTTCCTACCTTTGTGACAGTGGCCAAGTTTCCTTTTGTGTAGTTTGAAGACTCTAAACTAATTCTCCCAGTTAAAGTGATCTTGAGCAAATGTTCTAGGGGCATCTCTCTATTTCTGAGTTTTTGTGTATAGAAATTAAAGTGTTGGATTAGAGCCCCTTCTGGCTCAAGCATTCGATCATCTGTGTCCGATGACCTCGGACATTCTGTGATTCTGTGTTCTGCTATCCATCTACTTGGTTCTCTCTTCTGGAGATGGGGAATAATTGAATCATCTTGGGTTTCTTTTTGTTTTGTTGTTTAAAGTGATGTGATGTGGAATTTGGACTCTCATGCTGTGCCTACACAAATAGCTGATCTGGAAAACAAAACAAATCAAAAAGCTTGAATAAATGTTTGTTGAATTGAATTAAATTGGATTCACTCAACCAGTTATTTTTAAAACCCTGGTTGGATTCAGTGAGTCCATTACTAGCCAGCTGTTTTCAAGATAACCAGTTAAATTCAGGCATTTCCCCCTCAAAACTCTGTGAGAGAGTGTGTGTGTGTGTGTGTGTGTGTGTGTGTGTGTGTGTGTATACACACGCATAAGCATGTCCATGCACCATGCACCTGTGTGTAGACACAGACTGTACTTTTGGAAATTATTCTGATCTGACAGATGCATTACTCAAAGCAGAAATTGATTTTGCACATTTCCTTAAAAACTTAGAACAAAGTCAACTTGTGTTTTTTTTCACGTTGGTTCCTTCGGGTCAGAAAGATGTCATGATATGAAAAGTGAGAGGCCATATCTTTCAAGTGAGGGAATTGCTCCCTAGGTGTGAATTAGGAGAAACATAACAACACACCCTGGCTTTTCAGAGCCTGCAGTGGTTCTTGCCATCACACTGGCTTTATTGGATCTGGCGACAGCAGCTTTAATACTGAGCTTAGCAGTGAGGGCAAAAGGTCCTTTGCACAGGGCTTTTTATCAATAATTCCACCTTGCCCACAGGCTTGAGGGCAAACCAGGTAAATCTCCTCATTTCAACCAAGAACCTTCCACCAGCTGCCAGTTCTACTTGCAGAGAAAATATCTGGACAAATAATGTGAAGGTTTTAAGCTAGAAAGGCTTTTCAGTGGTATACTCTTATGACAGGAGAGGCAGCACGGAGTTGTAGTTGGCAAGGGCAGATAACAATGATAACAACAAGAAGATTGAAGGTTGCAAAAACCGTTAACAGATGTTAACTTTTTTTTGATCCTGGCAACAACTTTGTGAGGTAGGTGATAATATGATACACTAATTGATTTGGTACAGTATGATATGATACAGTATGCTATATACAATGCAATATAACATAATTAATATAATTCAGTGGCTAAAGGAACACTTGAATTCAAATGTGGCCTCAGACTCTGTGTAACCCTAGGCAAGTCACTTAATCCTGTTTGCCTCAGTTTCCCATAAAATGAACTAGAGAAGGAAATGGCTAACTGTTGTAGTATTTGTGCTGAGAAAAACTCAAGTTGGGTCACAAAGAGTCAGATACAATTAAAATGATGAACAACAATAAGAGTAATTAATCTAATATGATATATGATTTGCTATTTTATATTCTAATATTTATTATAAAATCATAATAAAATATGATAAAAGAACATAACATGATTTAGTATAGGTTGGGTTGTCAGTTTCCTCATCCAGAAATTCCCTAAAATTTCCCTAAAAAAAGTAGAGGAAACATTAAAAGAAATATGTGCTGTAATTAATCTGTTCCCTCTGTACTTGGAGATGGAGGTCAATGAACTTTTAGTAAAGTACCTTACCCTGTCCTGGCAAGAACTTCAAGTAAATAAATCCCTGCCCCAGGTACAAGACTAGCCCATATCAACAAAACAATGGATTCCTGCCCTAGCCTGAATGGATTAAGTCTTTGACTTACTGAGTTACCCTATCAACATATACCAAAATTGCCTCATCTTCCTGCCCCTTTAAAAACCCTCCTCTTGGGGAATATCATCCCCACAAACAGGTTCTCATGCTCCTATACTTGTCTTTATGCTGCTTATTACCCTTCTGCTGCTGCTAATCCCCTTAGTGGATCAGTGGTTTCCAACTCCAACTGACTGTATTCTTTTAGTTTCTGTTAACCACACAATACTGAAATAAACCTTTTTTTTTGTCTCTTAATTCTTCTGAGTCACAGTCAGTCTTTTCAGTGAATTCTTTCACTTTCACTCAAACCCCTGAAACCTTTAACTGGACACATTTTTTTAGCAACAACAGTTCCTGCAGTTATGATAAAAATGCAGGATAGCATTGATCTGAATTCCTACTGTCATTTAATAGCTATTTGACCTTGGCAAGCCACATACCCTCAGCAACCAATCTATCATTATTATTATTATTTTTATTATTATTATTATTATTTGAAAGACTCTGTGCTATGACTGCCCTCAAGGAGCTTTTATGTGGTTCAATTTGCTTATTTATAAAATAGGAATGATCATACTCCATTGAGTACCACACAGAATTGTTATGAGGAAAGTGTTTTCTAAACCTTCAAGAACTATAGAAAGGTCATCCCAGATATAATACAGACATTTCTACTTTCTACATATTACTTCCTTTTAGGGTCACAACTATAGAAGGTGGGAACTACAGGTATTTTTGCCCCCCATTTTACAGTTAAATAAACCAGAGAGGTTGAACACTTTCCTCACATGGGCAGACAATCAAAAGTGTCAGAGGTAGAATTTGAGTCAATATTTCCCTGGATCCAGTATTTTAACTACTTTGCTATCTTTCACTTATATAAATTGTTTTTAATAATAGTTCTTGGGGCGGCTAGGCGGTGTAGTGGATAAAGCACCGGCCCTGGAGTCAGGAGTACCTTGGGTCAAATCGGGTCTCAGACACTTAATAATTACCTAGCTGTGTGGCCTTGGGCAAGCCACTTAACCCCGTTTGCCTTGCAAAAACCTAAAATAATAATAATAATAATAATAATAATAATTCTTAATACTAGGAAAAGTATGATTATTGCTCTGATGACATTCTCCTTCAAGTTGCTATCACCCAGTGACTCCAGGAGGCTCCTCCTGCCTGATCCCACTTATTACTGAAAAACTGCTTCATCAGTGACCTGGCTTTGGAAACTCCCATCCTCCTTCTCTACATTCTTTTTCTACTTTCCTTTTTATCCCTGGGCTCAGATTCTGGCTTTGGTTCTCCTGCTTCTATGGATTCATTTCAAGTTTGACTTCTGCTCCTTTGGCTCTGAAACTTCAGTTTCCCAACCTCCCCCCCCAAACACACACACACACACACACACACACACAAACACACCAGCCCCAGCCTCTGTTTTATCATTTGACTATCCAAGAAGTCATTTCTTTGCCCAATGGTCACTTCCCCTTAACTCTCATTTCCTTCAGAAAGACCTTGGGTACTCTTAGAAAGGAACTTCTTTAAACGATTATTCCTTGGTTGCCTCTTATAGATTCAAGCAATAGGACACTGACTTCAGTTTGCAAAAGAGGGAGAAGCTCTTAGAGCTGGGATTCCATTGGTGGAGGGAACACCCAGTTGACAAAATTCTCTCCACCAGTGCCAGGCAGCCACTCCTTTGCATCTCACAGTCTGAATGGGGTGCCTCCAGCATTGAAAGGTGAGACATTTGCTTAGGGTCAGATTGTCAATACTTATCAGAAGAAGCACCTGAAACCCAGTTCATACTGGTTTCAAAGACAGCTCTCTATGAAATATATAATATTCTTTTCCTGTAGAGAATAAATGTAAAATTAAATTCCAATTAATCTAGTATATTTTAGGTAGCTACTACTTACAGACTGATTTGCCCTGTGCAAAGAAAGATATAAAGGTTGGATAAAATGTGGTTCCTGCTCTCATGGAGATAACCTGTTAAGGGGTTAAGATACAGTTATTGTAATTCAATTCAATTTGTCCCTTTATTCAGTGCACTCCTAGGGCATAACCAAGATGTCCTCCTGAAGCTTACAATCTGATTGTGGGGCAAAACACAAACTCACATAACTTCAATAAAAAAAAAATTATGTGATAAGGGCATAAAAAAGGTATAAAGTGCTATATGAGGTCTAAGGGGAAAGTCCAGAATACCAGGTAAAAAAAAAAAAAAAGAAAAGAAACAGGCAAAAAGAGAAAACTAATAACATTGACTAGGGTTGTCTTTGTCACAACAGCCTGCCCTTCTTTGATCACTGAATCATTACATCATTGAAAACAGCCTCATTACTTAGAAAGGAAATTCCATCCTTTTTTTTTTTAATGTAGAATAGCAAACCTTTTTTAGACTTATTCAAAGTAAATCTAAAGGTAAGGAGGGAGGACTTCTGGGTGAGGTTCCTTTTTAGTGTAAATGAAGCATTCCACACAGTGTAGGGGTCTAACTTACCTCAATTGGTGGCGTAGAGGTTAGTAGTTACTACTCAAATTGCCTCTGTGTACCTACTGCCTCACTGCCTCCCCCCCCCCCCCCAGTCCCTGTTCTTCATGGATCAGCTGGAAAGTTAAAGTGAGGTCCCTCATCAAGGCAGCCTAATTCTGAACTAGGAAGAAAAGTCAAAGAGGAGGAGCTAGGCTTCTTCTACTTCTTACCTGAGAGCTAAGGAAGTCCCCAGAGGGAGCAGAAGTGTAGAGGCTTCTGAGAGAAGCTACCTAGACTACCCAGGCTAAAGATATCTGTCCTTTCTGAAAGAGAATGGCTAGAAGCAGTAAAGAGGATGGATGGCTGTCCATGTCAGAGAGAGCAGCAGAATCTGTTTGTCCAACAAAGGTTTATCCTATGAAAATTCATCCCAAATAAGTAGCAGAGGGATCTGTCCATCTCCCTATTTTGTTGTTGTTGAGTCATTTTTCAGTCTCTCCCAACTCTTCCTGATCCCATTTGGGGTTTTCTTGGCAAAAAGTGCTAGAGTGGTTTGCCATTGTCTTATCCAGTTCATTTTACAGATGAGGAAACTGAGGCAAACAGGTTAAGAAACTTGCCCAGGGTTTTATAGCTAATAAGTGTCTGAGGCCAGATTCTAACTTAGGAAGATGTTTTCCTAATCCACTTTGCCACCTAACTGCCCATAAAGTTAATAAATCCAAATAAATACAAGTCATTAAATATGAGATCACTGAGGAAGATTAGAGGAATCAGAGTGACTTGCCCAGGGTCACACAGCTAGAAGTATCTGAGGTCAGAGACCACCAGATTTGGCAATTAAAAAATTGACGGTAACTTTGGAAAAAAGCAATTTTAGTTGAAGAGATGGGGCCAGAAGCATGAAAGCATAAACTCTAGGTTTTATGGGAAAATAGTTTGTAGCAA
The DNA here is from genome assembly GCF_037893015.1 of Macrotis lagotis. Taxonomy (NCBI): domain Eukaryota; kingdom Metazoa; phylum Chordata; class Mammalia; order Peramelemorphia; family Peramelidae; genus Macrotis; species Macrotis lagotis. The sequence goes on from NC_133658.1 coordinate 82,987,011, forward strand.
CTGTTTTTGCTTATGCCACTTGAGAAAATATATTTTCTAAGAGCTGTTTTGAGCCTACTGGCTGATTTTTAATGGGAAACACAACAGTGGGGGTTTGTTAGCTCCAATGTTACAAAGACACTCACATGGTTACCCCTAGAACTTGAGGTAATGGTTGCCCCTCTGGGAACCCAACCTGCCAGCCTCTGAGTGATTTAGAGCCAGGAAGAGGGAGGTGCTTCCTATGCATTGCCATAGCAGCTGCACAATTACATGGAACAATTTTCTTTCAGTAATCTGGCGTCTTTTTACTCGAGAATGGAACAGCTGTACCTGTATGCTATATTTAGTAAAGAATCCTAATAAAAATCACTATATGCTTTTATAAACAGTGACAAACCTTATAAATCTAGCATAAGCTTAGAAAGGCAGTTTGTTGTTGTTTACTAAATTTAATACTCCTAATAAGAATGAAAATTTGCATTTCTACAGCATGTTATATGCCTATAAAACATTTTCTTCTCAACAACCTTCTAGTGTAAAATTATTATCCCCATTTTACAGATGAGGAAATTAAGGCTCATCAAAGCTCAGTAAGTAGAATGCTAACCCAGTTCTTGAAGTGCCTTTCCACCACACCCTATTACCTACATGATAATGGAATCATATCATTTAAGTAAAAATGGTTTATTTTTAAAAGCCTGACTTGGATTTGAACACAGATGATACACTTATAGGAGATGGAGAGTTAAACATTTACATATCAAAATGCCCTCAGAACTGACCGGGACCTTGGAAAGGTTCCCAATCCTTCCTTCCCAGTTTTTTATCTTTCTCTAACTCGGAGTGACATGATTGACCTCTGCCCTCACCCTGGGGCAGCCCAGCAGAGCCTTTATAATGTGTTTGTTTGCAGTTTAGCCAGTCTATTTTGAACACCTTTGGCTCCTTCTTACCCTAATGGAGAAAAGAGTGTCAAAGTGCCTGGAAAAAAAAAAAATATCTTCCAACCCTACTCCCCTCTTTTCCTTCAGTAGTATTTGAATCAGAGGTCTTAATGACTTCCAGGTGTGCGTGGTGGAGTGGAGTTTTGGCTGCAGGCCTGAAGATCCTGGGTTTGTGCCTTAACAAACATGGGACCAAAAAAGAAAAGGGGTTGGGGGGGCATGGAGAGACCTTTGAAGTCTTAAAGATGAGATTGGTAAAAATAAACTCAACTAAGGTAGACCCTCTGACATTCCAAGAAAGGAAAAGTTTTTGCACAAGTCATTTCTTGGGCCATGTGGCTTCGTGTTAATACCTTAAAGCTTGAAGATTGAAAGCAGGGAAATTTTGCAGTAGGAGGCCTGGCTACAACTAATTCCCCAAGAACAGAGCCCAGAACTTCAAAATATCCTGAGCTGTTTTTCTTGGAGAACTTACTTTGTAAAAGCCCAAAAAGTTGTTTTCAAGGAGTCAATTATGGTTGGGAGAGAGCTTTATTTTATAATCGCAGGCAGGGTGTTGCTTTCATAAGGACATAATTAGCCTTGATCTAGAAGCAGGAAGGACCTGACACATATTCATTTTTCAACGGAGAGACCCATTGGTGATTCCAGCTCTCTACCATAGAAGGCCTCACCAAGGCCACTTGGAGATGACTTGACCCAAGAGGTGTGGCGGAAACCAGCTAGATCCCAAAGACAAAGAATGTCTCCCTTTCTCCACTCTCTAAGGTAGACAAGGTGCTTTCCTGGCATTGAAAGTGGTTTCACAGATGGAAAAACTGAGATTTTAATCGAGATAGTGTCATGACATGCCCATGGCTACCTTGCAAGTAAATGGTGGAATGAACCCAGGCCTCTCCTCACTCCAAGACTTTCAGAGCTCTTTCCATGGCATTACTGTGGAAAAAGTAATGCATTTACATGTTTATTCTCTTCCCCATCCATGCTTCTAACTCCCTTTAGTATTAATGACCTTTCTTTTCTGAAATATTACATAAGCTCCCCGGAACTGAGATATATGGTCTCTCCTCAATATTCACACACAATTCTGCCAAATCTACCAAGTTCACAGGGCTCATTCTCTCTGCCTCAGGGAGGTAATCATCATCATTCATAATAATTATTCAAAATAATCATAATAATACCTGGGATTTATACACCAACGTGTCTCCAAAGGGCACAAATAAACCATTTCGTGCAACAGAGAAGGGACAGATGTGTTTTGTGTTTGCTGCTGGTGACCAAGTGAAGTTGGAAGAGATTTATTGTGGCTTGTCATCTCTTGCCATGAAGAGATGATATCCCATTGGCATATGGGGAGCCAGCTTATCATTGTACTTTGGGGTTGGCTGAAGCTGCCAAATGAATTACTATAGCAAGTTTTTCTTGTAGTTAATTTGATATTGAAGGCCAGATTTCTTCTTTATATATTTCAGAATCTGGCCAGGTTACAGTCTCTGCCAGAGAAACCTCTTTTAGTCTTTATGGGTGAGCATAGGGTCTCTTTGTCTTAACTAGTAAATCATCAACTACATGTTGATTCTGGCTAAATCACTGGGAGAAACTTATTGTTGTGCTTTGTTTTCTTTTCTTTTTTCCTTTTTTTTTTTTTTTTGCAAGGCACACGGGGTTAAGTGGCTTGCCCAAGGCCACACAGCTAGGTAATTATTAAGTGTCTGAGACTGGATTTGAACCCAGGTACTCCTGACTCCAGGACCAGTGCTTTATCCACTATGCCACCTAGCTGCCCCTACTACGCCACCTAGCTGCCCCTTGCTTTGTTTTTAAAGAACAGTCAACCAGTTTTGTTTTTTTGTTCAGTCATTTTTTTTTTGGTCACATTCAACTCTTTGTGAGCCTGTTTGGGTTTTTCTTTGGCAAAGATACTGGAATGGTTTGTCATTTCCTTCTCCAGCTTATATGACAGATGAGGAAATTGAAACTAAAATGGTTAAGTGACTTGCCCAGGGTCATACAGCTAAGAAGATTTGAACTCAGGAAGATGAATCTTCATCACTCCATCCACCATGCCAACTAGTTGCCCTTATTTTGGTTTACAACACTAGTTTTAATCAAGGTTAGACTATACCCAGAAGAGGAAGATGCATTTGTCCAGGAAAACACCAGGTTATCCAGGGAGAAGTGAAAACATTCAATGTTTCCCTTTAGCATTTATACACATACATACAAAGTGTGATGGTAAATGTTTAATAACCAGCTTTGCAGTGTTTGTATAACATACTTTTAAGTTCAGTCTGCATTATTAGCATTTTCTTCATTACTTTCTCAAGTCTAGATAATCAGTGAAGCAATAAATCAAAGCCTAATTTGTAGTATTTGCCAGTTTCTGAGGCTGAAAATTTAGCAATCAGCTTTTGTGAACTAGATACAAACTGGTTACAGCACACCATTGATGATCAATAGAGAGAGATAGATAGACAGAAAGATAGAAAAATAGATAAGTCATATATAATATTATCTATATAAGTAATATATATAACATGAAATTATGGATACAAAATATATCACATATATATTAAATTGTATATATATAATATTTAATATAATTATATGTATATACAATATGATCAATAATTACACATCTGTACAGATATATACACACACATATATGTACGTATGTATAGATATAGGTAGATATAGTCTGAACCTTGGCTTTCCCCTTCCTGTAAGTAGCTATGCCATATTTGGATCATAGATTTCTAGCTGGAAGAGACCTTCTAATGCCTAAGTCCAACCCTTTCATTTTACAAATGGGCAAACTATGGCCTCGAAAGACATAAATGAATTGTCCAAGGCTGCAGGGGCAAATGGCAGAGTTAAGATTTATGTCCATCTTAAGACTTCAAGTCCAATTCTCTCCCCCTCCACACTGCCTCTTCCTTTGCTTGCTCTACATTTCAGAAAAACTATTCCCAATTCCCCTCTCTTGTCCTGTCATCTTCTCTCTCTCTCTGTGCATCTTTGCTGATGTTATTCCCTGAGGCTAATGTGAATTCTCTTTCCCCTTCTCTCCACCCCCTACCCCAATTCCCCTAGAAATCTCATGTTCTAGCCAGAAAAATCATCCTTAGAAAGGCATCAAGAAAATCCACTGACTCTTTTTAGAAGTGCATGTTAAATCCAGTTCCATAGTTGCTTCATTTCATCTATGCCAGGATACAGTGAAAAATCCATAAATCTGGAGTTAGAAGACCCCCAGTTCCAATCCTAGTTACCAGTTGTCTGCCCTGGGAAGAGCCTCTTCCCTTGTCTGAGATTTTCCATCCCTCATCTAGAAAAGGAAGTATATGGACTTACTGGTCTCTAAGGGCTCTCCTGGCGTTAATGCTGTTCTATCTTCTAAGGGCTCTTTCACCCTTTACATCCTGTGCACTTATGTTCCAAGACCCTTTCCAGCTCTGATGATTTATGTTTTAAAGACTGTTCTAGTTCACACTCTGGTGTATACTTTAGTATGAAAACTCTCCTTACCTGAACTTCCTTCCTACCTGCCCTGTTCAAACCACTTGCCCTGCAGCCACAACACCTGAAAACTACAGTTCTTTTGGAGTTCAGGACTTGTTCTCTGTGGGAAGTCATCGGAACCACTGCTGACTCTTCCTTTCCTCCTGTGCTTCACAGATCTCCCCGCAGTGATTTCGATGAGGGAGTGGGCCATGTGAACCAGTCACGCTGCTATGTGGTAATTAAGAAGCAGCCCCCCCCCCCCAAATTCTTTAGATCTAGATTTATAGGTCAGCCAGCTTCAGAGAACATCTTACTCAGAGCGAACAGAGACATTATCTTTTGTCTCAACATAAGCTTTCAAAATGAGTTGTACAGAGACAGAGATTTCAACTTGTTTCATTAAGCTGAAGATTACGCTTCTGACTAAGGGGAGATTCTTCTTTTATAAATTAGACTGGAAACGAACAAATTCATTTTGAATCAGAAATGCTATATGCCATTCATAGTCTTTCTCTTCTGTATTTCTCCTTTTGGAGCATCAAATATATCCCTAATTTTTTAATATGAATCTTTGGGCCTTTTTATATCCAGGATTCAAAATACAGAAGCATAAATAAACTCTTTTCAAGTGATTGTATCAGTTGGCACTAGGCATTCCATTTTCATCAGTCCTGGGTTTAGCAGAGCCTTGGTGTCTCTGAAAAATATGTAAAATAAGCTGAGGCCTCTGAGGTAGTGGTGGGGGGAACAAATTTTCAACCTTATTTTTGAACTGAGGGAAAGGAAGAGCCCAAAGGGGTCAACCATTGAATGCTTTCTTGTTATTCTGAGCATCATGGGCCCTTGATCATAAGATGCTCTCCAAAAACCCTAAGCAAATATAGAGAAAATAAGGGATCTTCTGGATTTTACATCTGATCTCATCACTTGATTAAGAGGCACACTTGAATAGGAAGGGACTTGGGAGATTACCTTGTCTACCTCCCTCATTTTGCAGAGGGAAAACGGGTCTATGTTGCTTAAATAACTTGTCCAAAGTCACAGCCAGTGAATTGAAGAACTAGTATTTGAACCCAGGTTTTGTGATGCTATTCAGTGCTCTATACTTCTCTCCCTTCCCATTCTGTCCTCTCTTCTTATCTGTTGATCCTCTCCTTTTTCTTTCTTTCTCCCTATTGACTAATTTAAATATTGCATATAAAATAGTTTCAAATATCCAATTGACTCCTTTTTCTCCTTTTTTTCCAAAGATGCTTTGTTTTTAAACGTGTAGTCATGATCATAATGTGATCTACAATGCACCCCAAAAAAATGCAGAATCCACCATCTCATACTTGATGGCATGGAGTCTCCTCTTGACCAGGTTAAAACATCCTCATCTCCTTCACCTGCTCCTCATGTGACAAGATTTTGAGACTTTCTCCACCCTAGTAACTGTCTCCAGTTTATAAATCACAATTCTTAACTGTGGCACCCCAAACTGAACATAAAACTCCAAATATAGTCTAATCAGAGCAAAGTGCTGTTATCTCCTTATTTTTAAGAAGCTATGCCTCTCTTAATGTTGTACTGAATCATATTCACTTTTTTGTTTACCGACTGATTCATTGAGCTTGCAATTCATTAAAATACGAAGGTGTTTTGTTTTGTTTTCTTTCAGAAAAATGTACGGTGGTTATTCCTTCCCCATCTGGTTCAGGAGATATGAACTGTCATAACTAGACCTTGACTCATTTCACTTAGTTTTGGGTTCCCTGGAAAATCTATTCATGGTCCAATAGGAACTTAACTGTTAGACAGATGGTCTATCTATTGTTCATTGCTGAAACTACATTTCTGCCCCTGTGACCTGTGGAGTTCCCCAGGGGAACAGTCCATCCCATCATTCTTTCCCTTGCAAGCTGAGTGACCACCAGTACCAACCTTCCATTATTTCCTATTTATCCTTTGTGTTTGTATGTGTGTGTACATAGATATAGATATAGATATAGATGTATATGTTTATTTGTTGTCTCCACCATTACATTTTAAACTCATTGACAACAGGAATTATATTTTGCATCTTTTTGTATTCCCTTAAAAATTATCCTTTCACAACATTTAGCACGGTACTGGCACATTAACATTTAATAAAACTTTATTAATTGATTGATACAGTAGACATTTAACAAAGGCATAATACATAAACTCTGATTCTTCCTACATTTCCTTAAAAAAATAAGTTTATATTACATTATAAGAATCTACTAGTTTTTAGAATATTAGGAAAGCAGGCAATGTGGGAGAAAGATTTTGGATACTATAGGGGAAAGAACAGAGATCATTAATCTCTCCTGGTTTTGACTTGACCTCAGAGGGATCCATGGTGGGTCCATGGAGTAAAAGCTCTTGTCTGATTCGGCCTCCTAGATCTCACTCACTCTCTACCTCTTTGGTAACTTCCCAAATCTGTCAGTACATTTTTAAAAAGCAGTTACTGCCTAACTTATTAAATGTATTTAAATTATTTGTTCTATAAAAACGTCAGTGTATTTCTTGAATCTTAATTATGCCAGAAGATAAATCACTGGAACAGCTGCAGAGAAACCTTAATGACTTATCTGATGATAGACTCGGTATCCTGACTGAGCAGATCCTTCCGCTCTATGAGATGGAAGAAGCCAGGTTCAGGGACAAAACTCCCAGGGCCTCATGTTTCCGCAGAACCTTTCTTGGCACACACAGTTCATTTGGATTCCAATGAAAATTCTTCTATCTCCAGCCTACCAAACCTAGAGAATGAGGCCCAGGGAGTCCTGTCGGGAGTCCTCCTTCTAAGGAGTTATTTATTCAGAGCTCCTATGGATTTCATTTCAAGATGTCGGCATTTCATATTTCCATCTGTACAAAGGCAGCATCACCCAGTGCTACTGGATATATGTGTATATTATATATGTTTCAACTGCTTGGTGAATGTCAAAACCTCTGACATAGCTATATTTCCAAATCCTTTCATTCCCATTATTTTAAAAGGCTTTGTGTAAAAAAAAAAAAGACTTTAAGGCCCATGAGGGCAGAGACTATGGTCTTAGCCAAATATTCATTCTTCCCCAACCCTTGGTATCATGACCTACACATTGTAGGTCTATTGTTAATGTCTGTTGAATTTCAATTCATTCAGTAAACTAAAAAGTTTCACCTAAATAGAGCAGGGTTTCTCATATCATTCCCTGCCATGCCTTCTCTGTTTCAGCCAAACCAGACTATTTCCCAAACTCATCCTCTTCATTCTATCTCTTTTTCTTCACTTCTTCCATCCTTTATACTTGGAATGCATCACTCATCTTCTCATCCCTTCTCTACCTTCCTCTAGGGATGGTCTTCCATTCTTCAAATCTCTTCCCAGTCTCTCCCTTCCATTAACCTAAAGTGATCTTTCAGTTGAATGCCTATAGACTCCCATGATACATTATTAGCTGTGTTACTCATTGTGATCTTATCTGGAATGCCCGAAGTGGATTCTCTTCCCCTGCTTACTGGGCTGTTTTTCTAGGAGTGAGGAGATAATTTTTAAATAATTTCATATATAATGTAATCCAATTAAATCATGAATTGCCATGGTTAAAAATGCAGTCTGTGATTGTGGGTCAATAAACTGAGAATACACATACAAAAAAGACAAACCTTTCCCCTCAAGGAGCTTACAATATAAGATGGCAATACAATATGAAAATGAAAGTGTGGAAAGTGACTGGAGGAAGGTATCTGACTTGGGGCATGACAGAGAAATCCAGAGGAGTATGCATAGGTGAGAACCCTGAGTTACCCTGGATATTTTTAAAAGGTTCTGGGAAGAGTTTTCCACTCTTCATTCAGAGGGAGGGATCCCAGGGTGGTAAGTTCCAGGCTTAAAATACTCTTCAGGGATGATGAGGGATGATGCAGCCAGATGGGAAAAATGAGGAAATGCTTCCTGACTCATGAGACATTCACTTCTGGAACTCTGGTCTCAATTAGTTTGCAGTGTCCATAATCCCTGGTCCAGATATCAGTTGAAGACAAAGGCTGGTATGGATTTAAAGAGGCAGTTTATTTAGAAATGTACTTTTCTCCTTATTTTTATACAACTAAACTGGAACTTTATGGGGTGATCAGAGGATGAAAGGGAGTGGGGAATCAGTGGGCAAGAAAATGTCATAGAATCATAAGAGCATAGATTGAGACCTAGAAGGGAGCTTAGATGGTCACCCCTTCATTTTATAGCTCAAAGAGGGTAAATGGCAGGACACCATAGAGCTGAGAAGTGTCCAAAGTAAAATCAAAACCAGGCACCTTTTGCATCATTCTAGCTACTGTGCCATACATAATTTGACTCTGTCCCCTTCATAGCAGGTAAGAGTTAGGTAGTGAAGAGGTTGGACCTAGAGTCAAGGAGATGGGAAGCTGAAAGTTCTGTTGGCATTGCTTAGAGTAGATAAAAAGTGGAGAAAGATAAGGAGGAGAACAAATGAATAAAATCAAGCAATGAGCAATATATAGACAAAACTCAGGACATCTTAGCTGCATCCTTTGGCTCTTTTCTTTTCACATCCCATGCAAATTCATTCTCTTAGGAATATGTTGGTTTGGGCAAGTTGTTTTCCCTAAACTCTAACCTCATAGGGCTTTGACTTAGGGAGATTGGTTCAAAGGGCCAAACCTATTTTTCCCTTTACCTTATAAAATTGTTCTATTTTGACTTAGAGAGATGATTTTTTTTAGCTTTTCTTTAGGGTCTCTTTCCTACCTCAAAAAACTAAATGTTTACAATAAGTGTCTCTTCACATAGCCAAGCCCCCTGATGCAGCCTTTCCTGTCCCTGTTAATATGATGCTGAGGTGTGGGGGGTCCCAAGACAGAGAAGGCAAAACTTGAGACTGGCCCTCAAATCGACTGCCCCTCTCCTTCCCCCTTTTCCCCTTTGATACCAAAAAATCAATGTACTTTCTTTGGGCAAACCCTAATTCATAGAGACAAAGTTAGACCCTCCACAAAAGTTTTGTAATTACTGTTAATAAGGAGAATAATAAAAGCTACCCTAACCCACCACTGCTTCCTTCATACTACACACAATTAGTAGTCCTAGCTTGAAGAAAAGTTGTTTTGTGTTGTGACCATTTGGTGAGACTAAGGCCCATTTTCTTCTGTTAGCAAACAAACAACATTATAATTATCTTGAGACTTAACACAAGAAAAGACCCCAGCTTTTATTTGTCGGCACCCAGACTGGCTTTCTCTGCTCAATAATACAGACCACTGAACAAGGCTTGGAGGACAAAGGAAACCAGATGACAGGGTAGGAACAAGTGACATCAAATATTTTGGTTTTAGCTTGAATTTGTCACAACTGAGACCACAGCCGAAATCTCTGATGGAGGCAAACCAGGGTTTATTTGGGGCCAACCAAGAACCAGTAAAGAAAATTCAGTTTCCAACCATGATTTTGAAACTTTCACATGAATGGGATTATAATTCTCTCTTCTGTGGTTGGTGGGACTGCATTTTACCTTTTTTTTTTTAAACCATGAAATATTGCAGTGGAATAAGTGAGGGTGTCCAGACCCTCAGCCTTTAAAAGCAATACAATGTCTGCCTTGTAGAGAACTCGATGTGGTTGGCACTATATTAATCATAGAGGGTAGGCTTCAGGAAGGCCCCGGCTCTCATCCTCCACACCACCTGGTTTCTCTCTAATATCATTTGGAAGTCTGTCTTACTCAATCTCCTACTGGGGTGGGGGGAAAAAAAGGTGTTTTAGCCTCAGAAATTTGAATTTCTGTTTGTCTCTCTTGATCAGCCTGGGCAGAGGTCACCACAAAGAGCAGGCTTAGGCAACCTGTGTTGACAGAATGGGTGATGGATGAGGAAAGTACAATACACAGCCTGTGGATGCTAAAGGGGCAGTCCTACTCAAAAAGACTAGCTGCTGCCCAGAGAGGGAATAGTGGGACATACAAGCATCAAATAAAGTGGCGTGGCAGAAGGAGCCCCAGACTGAGCATCCAAGGATGTGGCTTCAGATCTTGAGATATAATTATGGACTTCTTGTGGAGCCCTCACAACAGATTTCTAATCCTGCCCTTAGTTTTCTCCTTTATAAAATATAAAGTCAATATTTATATTTATAGGACCTTCTAGCTTGAGGTCAGAGGTTTTTGTCATGGGGTCCATGTATCCCCTATTCAGTCAATGTGTAGATTTCAAGGGATCTCTTAATCTGGCTGAGGAAAATTATATCTTTGTTTCTAGATAATAGATTTCCTTTCTAATCCTATGCATTTTACATTAAACCTTAAAAAAAAACAATTATGAGAAGGGGGTCCTTAGGATTCTGCAGACTGCCAAAAGGGATCCATGACATATAAGTGTCTGAGTGAACACCTTGATTAGAACCAAAGTTCACATCAAGGGCTACCTCCTGATCATCCACAATTGCTAGTACCTACCCCAAATTTCTATGTACCATACTCTGTACTGTAAATGTGTAAACCTTATATGTGGGCCTATCATTCCAAATGAATACTGGAAAGAATTACCAAATTAATAATACTTTCCAGTGCTTAATTGGAGTTGCACAAACAAAATGAAACCTAGCTGAAATAGGGAGAATTACACTTTAGCCAAAATTCGAGTTGATTCCTCTTTTGCCCCTCAATGTTTATTTAGTTGAAACAAGTAAATGGAGTCAGTTGGCTACCTGTAGGTGAGTTTCTCCTAGATCATCTTGGTTTTGCTTTCAGAAATGCTATTTGTCATTGTAAATATATCCCTCAGGAACAGACTCAAGTGATGTATTGTTGGAAACCGTGATTCAGTATTAGTCTGAGTAATAATACTAATAATGCCCAACATACAATCTATCACTTGGCAACCATTAACTTCAATGGAACCTGCTTTAAGGAGATTGCCGTCTATCACACAGAGAAGTGATCTTTTGGGACAGGTAGTCTTCAAATAAAAAATATGCTGTGATTCATGAACCAAGAGGATGCAAGTGACCTCCACTGCAAAGAGAGAAGTTTGGCAGTTGTTCATTCATAGTCATCACAAAATATCCACCATCTTTTGCTTTGTCTCACTTATAAGAGTCAGCCTAGATGTCAGAGGTCATCTAATCCAATGCATACCTGAGCTGGTATCACCAATAAAGTATAGTCAACAATTAGTTATCCAGGGTTTTCTTGAAGACTCCATTGAAATAGTACTCATTATCTCTCATTTTAGGAAAGATGATTTAGGAGGTTTCTCCTCATATCAAGCTTCACCCATAATACAGCCACTCCATGCTCCCCAAGGAATCTGAGCTTACACATGTTCACCTCTAGGGAGTCAATCTTTCTCTTTGGTTCATGCCCCCATTCCAAGAAACTCCAGGGAAATTTTCTAAATAGGTCTTAGGTATGGTTCCTGTCTTTGCCTTTCTGGATATTAGCATCACCATCCATACTCACAGAGTCAGTCAATATATAAATGGCTTATAGATATAGGACAGTTTTTATTTACATAGGCAACTAACTGGCAAAATAGATAAGAGCACTAACAAAACCTGAGTTGAAATCTGACCTCAGACACTCATTGTGTGAACCTGGGCAAGTTTGACTTTGGCAATGGTAATTGTACCTCTCTCTCAGGATTATTATGAAAATATAATGAGATAATAATTGTAAAACACTAAACACAATAGTAATCCTATAGAAATGTTATTATTATCATCATTATTATTTTACTTACTGTAAAAAATGCATTGGATGCAAAGGACTCACCATTACCCATAAACACAGACAGAACAGAAGACCCTCTAAAGTCCATTAGATTCCCCTGAGAGGTAAAAACACTTTGAGGGATTTCTGAATACATAATTTCCATTCACCTTCGACCTATACTGTCCAAGCAACTCACATCAATATCATGAAGGATTGGCAAACCAGAAGGTTTCCTAACCCCTCCTAGGATTATTTAGCTACAGGTCAGTTCTCTATGGAGGTTCTTCTTCTCCTTTAAAAAGCACCATGTAAAAGAAATGTCCCTCAGGGAGGCTACTACTTGATTCCTGAACTCAGGAATCCAAGATAACCTCAGTACTGGAAGCATACATTCCCAGGATAGCTGGTCTCTGGTCTGTGCTCAGAAAAGTAAACAGAAGTGGAAGGTGCTAGCCAATGACTAGAGATCCAAGAACTCCATTCTCAGGCTTACCTTCACAGGTGAGTTGCATGTGCTGTTACTGCCAGCTGCCATTTTCTGTGCCTATTTAGAAGTCAAGGGAAAAGAAAGTTTGGGAAAAGAAAAAAAATGTTGCTGGGCTCTCCTTTCATGGAAGAGGTACCTCCTCTGACATGAGTTCATCCTCCTGAGTTTCAGTCTACCAGTTCATCAGGAAAGAACCCCAGTCCCTGAGGCCCAGAGAGTGTCTCTATGCCTTCTCAGCAAGGGTGTCTCTGAGCAGTGTTCCTTTTGAATTAAGGTAATATCAAGGTGTGTGTGTGTGTGTGTGTGTGTGTGTGTGTGTGTGTGTGTGAGAGAGAGAGAGAGAGAGAGAGAGAGAGAGAGAGAGAGAGAGAGAGAGAGAGAAAGGAGACTCATAAAATTGAGCAGAGACAGTAAAGCTTCTTTACTCCATATGGAAAATGAACCTACAAATTTGGCTGCCTTGGCATCATGCCCATTATAAATGGGCAAAGAGTTTGGAATATGCAGCGTGAAAATTTAGATTCTAGTCCATGCCATACTGAATATTTTTTTGGTCAGTCTCACTATACATTTTTACTTAAGAGTTTCATGTGGACTTGCCTTGACTCTACTTAAGACTGTAAAACTCCAGAGGGAAGGGATCCTAGGAACAACATGGTGTAGAGGAAAGAATCCTGGATTTGAATCCTTACTCTGATACTTCTTACTCATAGAATCTCAAATCTCTGTTTCTCTGTGTGAAACGAGAGGGTTGGTTTGTACTAATCTCTGAGGTCTTAACTCCAAAATTCTGTTTAACTCATACCCATCAATACAGTTCAATTTCTTTTTTATTTTTTTCAAGGTAGTTGGATTAAGTGACTTGCCCAAAGTCACTCAGCTAGATAATTATTAAGTGTCTGAGGTCGGATATGAACTCAGGTCCTCCTGACTCCAGAACCGGTGCTCTATCCACTATGCCTCAATTCACTTTTTTTTTTTTTTTAACATTTAGGGACCAACAGGGATTGGAATTGTTCTGCTTGACTGTAAGGGACAAGATTACTAACAATGGATGGTGAGGGGAGCGGGGTGGGTGGAAGTTTAAGGGGAAGGGAGGTGTGCTGAGAAGCAGATTTTGGCTTGGCATTAGGAAATACTACCCATCAGTTATCCAAAAGTGGATTGAGTTGCTTGATGATGTAGTGAGTTCCCAATTGTTAGAGATGTGCAGTTGACAACTAGATAATTACCTCTCAGAGGTGCTGATATAAGTTGGATTATGTAACTACTGTTTTTATAATGTATCAAGATTTAACAAAGCATTTTCTTCACATGAATCCCTGTGAGATAGGTAGTGCAATTATTTTTATCTCCACTTTATTGATAATGAAATTACAATTCAGAAAAGTTATAGACTATAAAGTCCATTCCTGCTCAGAGATTTGGTGATCCCATAAGGGGTTATGGAACATTTATTGGACTGAACAATGGCCACGTATAGTTTGTAGCTTCATGTGATTTTCATGTTTCAGTCTTTCTCCCATGCCCTCTATTTCTTTTTCCTCATATTCATATCCACTGTCTTCAATTCCTTTCTTCTATCCTTACCTACTTTTATTTGTCTTCTCTCTTTTTTCTTCTCCTTTAAAATGTTCTGTGGGCAGATTGTAGAGACTTGAACTGGTAGTACATATCAGATCCATTTGGGTTCTTCAGAGTCATCTTCAGAAGGGAGACATATATATTATACTTGTAACTTTAATGAAAATGATCTAAGGATTGCATGAAGGATGGGTTGTCTGGGAATGTATATCATTGGGTTTTCTTTAACAAAATATACCCCTGGTATTTCCTCTCACATGTGAGTTTGTTAGATGTTGCTGATAGACTACATGTTGGCATGTAGTCATCTTTTTAAATGATATTCTTTGCATATTCCCTTTCTGGGGTACAAATCCTCCTGACAGAGAATACTCTCTAGATCAAAGTAAAGGGGGAATTAAAAGCTTCTCCTAACTTGATGGGCAGAAGTTATTGTTCAAGAATATTCAGAAGTAAGAATGGCTTCCATTTTCATGGTCTGCCATAGCTTGTAGAGCCCTTTAGTCAAGTGTTATTATTCCCACTTTATGAAGGAAGAAGCCAAAGTTGAAAGGGGAAATGAATTTTTTCCAAGATCATCTAGCCAAAGGCAGAAGAAAACTCAAATCTATGACTTCTTACTCCTAGACAAGTTCTGTGGTGTAGTGGATACAATATTAAACCTGAATTAAGGAAGACTTGAATTCAAATGTGACTTTAGGTGCTTACTATCTGTATGACTCATATGACTCTAGGTAAGTCACTTAACCTGTCTGCCTCAGTTTTCTTATCTGTAAAATGGGGGGGAGGTTTAATTCCTCCTAGGGTTGTTATGAAGATCGAATGAGATAATAATTATAAAGTTCTTTGCAAACCTCAAAGCACTTCTAGAAATGCTAGCAATTATTGTAAAATGGAAGGATATGGTAAATTCACAGTTTATGTAAAAATCAGTATACTCAGTATTTTTATTTTATTTTTTAATTTTTATTTATTTATTTTTTGGTTTTTGCAAGGCAAAGGGGTAAAGTGACTTGCCCAAGATCACACAGCTAAGTAATTCTTAAGTGTCTGAGGCCAGATTTGAACTCAGGTTCTCCTGACTCTAGGGCAGGTGCCACTGTTCCACCTAGCTGCCCCTATTTTATTTTTTAAAATCAAAACAGCCACTGAAGTAGAGGGTGTACTTCATGGTCTCTGACTTCCTTTTCACCTCTAAATCATAGGATCCATTTCTTAGGTTTTTGCAAGGCAAATGGGGTTAAAGTGGCTTGCCCAAGGCCACACAGCTAGGTAATTATTGTCAGAGGTCGGATTTGAACTCAAGTACTCCTGACTTCAGGGCCAGTGCTCTATCCACTGTACCACCTAGCCACCCCTATTTTTTTTAAAGAGAAAATATTTTTAAGCATTTATCATTTCTGGAACACTATATTAGATACTGAGGAGAATACAAAGAAATTAGAAATGTCCTCTACTTTTATGGGCATCAGATGATGATGATAGCATTTAGATAGAACTTTAACTAGGTGTTAGTTATAGGAGAAGTGCCAGCAAATTGGTAATGACATCCAAGAAGGGTAACTTGATAACTGAAAGGAGAATAAACGTTCATTGAAGATGGTATTTGAATTGGGCCTCAAAGGATGTCAATAGTCAGAGATAGGAAGTTTGGCATTCCAGTCATAAGGAATATAATATGATTAGTGAATGTGCACAGGAAGCAGCACATAGTCCATTTTTCAGTTACAAAGTATTTCAGGGAGATTTAAGTGAGATACGGTTAGGAAGATAAGGTCAGAGAAGGGCAGCTGCGTGGAACAGTAGATTGTGTTCCAAACCTGGAGTCAGAAAGACTCATCTTCCTGAGTTCAAATTGGGCTTCAGATAACTTTCTAGTTTTGTGTTCCTGGGGTCTCTTAACCCTGGTTGTCTCAGTTCCTTATCTGTAAAATGAATTGTATAGAAAAACATAAGAAACGATTCCAGTACCTTGATCAAGAATTGGTTATGACTGAAAAATGACTGAACAACCGCCAGAGCCAGATTATGGAAGACTTGGAATTTCATATTCAAGACCTTTGTCGTTATTTGGTGGGCAGTGGGAAATCCCTAAAGATTTTTCATTTCTTTAGTGGTTCTTGGATAAAGTGCTGAAAGGCACCTTAGAGGACCTCTGATATATAATCCCTCATTTTATAGACAAGGAAACTGAAGCAAAGAGAGGTTAGTTGACTTTACCAAGATCACTAGAAGGAGATTCTAAATTCAAATTTTCCTGACTCCTGGACAAGTAGATCATCCACTGCACAGGTATGAGGTCCCAGCAGGTGTTTTATTATCTCAAGACCTAAAGATTAGATTTTCGAGCAGAAAATATTTTAAGCAAAGCAGGTGGATGCTAAATTCTACACATCAAATGGAGGCTATTGAAAAACGAATTATAGGAATTTTTAAACACAAGAAGATTAGTAGTCAGAGATAATAAGCAGACGATTAACAAGTTTTAAAAAAGTGTGAATTGCACACAGATGTTATTTTCAAGAAACACTGCTACAAAGGTAATTGCTCACAAATTTCAGGGTTTCCAGCAGGTATCACAAACAGCATTTTAAAATTGGGGGTTCAAAGCTGTAATGCTATTCAGAGGGAAGTATGCATTTGCAAATTAGACTCAAGCATAATTACCTGAAATAGAAACTTGTGTGGTTTAAACAGTTAGTGCAAGGAAGGCCTTTCATTTTGTCTCCCCTAGGGAATTGGGGGGGGAGACCCTGGATCAAAAACTACAATCACTGTTTTTCTGTTGAAAAATGTAAGTATGCAAAGCAATGCATTTGAAATCACAAGATCCAGTTCCAGAGGTGATGATTCTAGATAGATTGGGCAGAAAACTCTGGATTAAGAGTTCACTGGGATTCAAAATCAAACTGCCACTAGCTTACCCTTCTGTCTGGGTAAGTCACTCTCTCCTCTTAAGTTTCCTTTTTCTCATCTATGAAATGAGGAGTTTAGCAGGGAGGTTTTCTGAGGGCCCTTCCAGATCCAGCAGGCTACATCTTTCTAGGAAGCAGGGAGCAGAAGGAGTGGAGTGTTGCTCTTGGATTCAGAAGATATGAATTAAATTATACTTCAGACATCTATTAATGATATGACTCTGGGCAAGTCACCTAATTTCTCTCAGCCCTCAGTTTTCTCATTTGTAAAAAGAGGGTAATTCTCCCATTTCACAGGATTGTTGATAATAAAATGAAATTAAACATGTAACATTTGCAAAAACTTGAAACACTGTAATAAATGCAAAGTATTATGATGATGATGATGATGATGATGATGATGTTTGATTTTCTAAGATTTCTTCCAGCTTTAACATGTTGATGGTGTTTAGAAAATTAACAATAGAAGTTTGTTTATCTAAAGGATTCAATTAAGTTATAATGTATTGAATGAGAAAGCTAGGATTTTAAAAGATCATGTAGTTCAACCAAATTTAATAAACTGACATTTGGTAGGGAGCAATGTCAAGTTTCCTACTTGGGTCCAGAAACTTAAATTCACAGGATGAGAGAGATTAGAGAAGTAACATCTTGGTGGCAGGTCATCTAGAAAAAGATCTGAGCATTTTAGTGGACTACAAGCTCAATGAAACAGAGCACTGATGCAATAACTAAGCTCATCATTTGTCGGGGTAAAGAGAGACACAGTGTCCAGGTCTGAGTGAATGAGGTCTGCCCTAGAAAGAAAACATCAAGTTTAGTCCATAGTTCTTCATTCAATGAAAGTTCTTGATAAACTTAGGAGAGAACCGGGATGGGGAAGGTCCTCTCCAGTTTAGTAATATGAGAATTAGTTGAAGTAGTTGGAGGGTGTTCAACCTATACTGATGTGAGCTTAAGGAAATAATTTCCACCTAATTTCCACTTAATATCCACATAAGGAAATAGCCAAGGTAACTAACATTTTTCACTTCAAGCATTAAACAAAAATAGCCACTGAGTTTACTAACAGTGAAGGGAGATAGAAGAAAGGTTGGATGAAAATCTTTACCCTCCAGAAAAGACCAAAATTTGTCTTATCAGAATACTGTCCATCAATCAACAAATGGTGATTCAGTACTAATGCAACTCCTATTAGGTGTCAGATAGGTGTTAAATCAACTCACTTCCCTTTCCTGTACCTCAGTTTTCTCCTTTGTAAAATGACAGTGTGGGTCAGATGGTTTTTAGTATCCTTCCCAGTTGCCAGTCTAAGATTATAATCTACTGTCTTTTGTAGCTCGCTATTGCCATATTGAGAGGAAAGCAATGTTGAGAGTCTTCCTCTTCTCCACACACGCACACACAAACACACACACACACACACACACACACACACACACACACACACACACACACACACACACACACCTGGAAACGGCCCATCCTGTATTCCCAATGATGTGGAGCCAAGGCAACTAACTGTTACAGAAACCCCCTAATGACTTCTTCAAAGCATTTTCACTCTGGTTGGCAATGGAAGAAATGGTCTCTTGCTCTTTTCTAACTATGGGACAGAGTCTTGAAGCCACAGTGACTCTGTGTCTTGTAATGACATCTCCCTCCTGCTCCTTCTACCATAGAGCTAACAGCAGGTGCTCTTGAAGTGAAGTCTCCCATAATGCAGGGGTTTTATCGAAGAGGCATTCCCCACTGGCGCCTTCCTCTCGGCTAGTGCCCTGCTGGCTTTCCTCCGGGTTTGTGCCTTTCCCTTTGTCTGTCCTTTGGTGCAACCAGCCTTCTCTGAATCATCACAGCAGGGGAATTTTCGGAGGCAATTTGAGGCTAACCATGCTGTGCTGCCCCATAACAATTTGTGAATTGGCCTTCACATTTTTTTTTCCCTCATGACCTCTTTTTCAAAAGCCACCAATGCTTTGGTTTTTGTCCATTTTCATTCTTCACTGGCCTGGAGGAGAACGAGTGGTTCTGGAAGCCATCCAGGTTTCTCTGGGGCCAAACAACTGATTTAATGATATTTTTTTTTCCTGTCTCAGCTCTGCTAATTACTACTTGGGTCATTGTAGGCAAGTCCCTTTCCCTCTCTGAAACTCAGGTTCATTATCTATAAAATGAGGGGGCTGGACCAGATGACTGCTAAGGTCCCTTCCAGCTCTATAACATATGACCCTGTGAATGACCAAGTTGATTGGCTAATATGAGGTTATTAAAATACAGCAGTTCCTGAAATAAGGTGCCAGACCATGGATTCCTTCTGTTTGAGACCAGACCTCCTCAGCTGCTAGTGGATCACCCAGACCTGTGGCCCAGAACTGGAGCTCTTTATTTGCTTGTAAATTTACATTTACACATAAATCTTTTTTTTTGGCTCCTAGACCTCACTCAATTTCCCCTAAGAACAGCAGAATTTCCCTCATGTTTAGGTTTCTACAAAAAAAAAGGGAAAAGAACAATCAGTTCCCATATAAACTGTCATATAAACATTGATTTTAGGACATACTTTAACATTTATAAAGCCTTTGGCTTTACAATTAATGTTCATTAATTACAATAAATACTTATTCCTTTCCCCCTTCCCCTAGATTGAAACATGAAGCACAAAAGATTCATACCCACACCCTTAAGTAGTCAAAACAATTAACCTTCCCTCTTCAGTGAGCCCACATAACCCCAGGGATCTATAAAGTGCTCCTGACTTCTTGTTAGCCTACCACTAGGGAAAAGAAGTCACTGTTGTTTGAGAGGCAAGAAAACCACTTATTCTTCAGTGAGTTCTACCTCCCCATGAAACCTATACAATATGCTAGAATTACCCAGAACCTATCTACTTGCATCCAATCCACTAAAAAATGGGAACTCAAAGTTTTTGAAGACTCTTTCTCCCTCCCCCAACCTTCACAGTACACGTGACTCACAGTACTACTGAATGGCAAGGTCTGGATTTACTCCTCCACATTATGGAACTGTCCTTTATTGTTCCTTATCTCTTGTTCAGTCTTGATCCTTAGAATTAGGCTGCTTAGTCCAAAAACTCATCCTTAACTCTGTCACTGCCACTCTACTGCTGCCAGTTCTTGTTCCTACAGTTCACCAATATTTCCATCCATTGCCATGGTCTCAAGGTTCTTTCCTCTCCTATGGCCACATACTTCCCCAGTGCACTAGTCCCTGAAGAAACCTCAGAATATGTGGCCTGCCTATAGTTGACTAAATTCTCTGTGTGGCCATCTCAGTTCTGTGTGTGTATGTGTGTGTGTGTGTGTGTGTGTGTGTGTGTGTGTATTATGTATTATTCTCTGGCCCTCCTTTTAAAGGTCTGCCAGGAATCAATCAACCATGCTCAAATGTGTGGTTAAAGGTCTAATGAATACCCAGGACTTTAAGACTTTATAGTGGTAGCACCCATGCTAGAATCAAGACCTCATCCATTTTAGCCTTCTTAAGAAGTTAACCTTGTCAAAGGATTAGCAGTTCCTGAAGGAGATACAAGGGCTATTCAGAAGTGTCCAACCAACCTCCTTCCTAGGTTCACTCTCTGTATTTCTTGGTGGATCCTGACTCTGTATTAAAGAGGATGATTGAATTCTCACCTCCACCTGGCTAACCTTCTCAGTTACTTTTTTCCATAAAGATACAAATTCTTTAATTCTGTAGAGCTCATTCTTAGATCTGGATATAAGGACTTTACAACTTCTGACTCAGACCCATCAAAGATCACAGGGCTTTCTGCTATTGTTGAGTCATTTTTTTGGGCATGTCCGAAATCTTTTTGACCCTCATTTGGGGTTTTCTTTACAAAGATACTGGCATGGTTGGCCATTTCCTTCTCTAACTCATTTTATAGATATAAGAAACAGAAAAACAGGGTTAAGTGACTTGCCCAGGATCACTCAGCTAGTCAGTGTCTGAGGCCTGATTTGAACTCAGAAGGATGAATCTTTTTGATTTCTATCCAGTGCCACCTATCTGCTCTGGGGCTTTCCCTACTGCTTCCTTTCAGGAATATTAATCTTCTGACAAAGTTAAGAAGGTTAACATGAAGCAATTGGTCCTGGAATTGATGCTCAGCAGCTGTTGGCTAGGGATGCAGTTCTCACTGAGCTTGGGAGATATAGTCACCATTGCCTAACACTTTGGAGCACTCGTACCATCTTTGCTTCAGGCAGCCCAATACACAAAACTTTGCTAGACACAGGCACTTTGGTAAAATTAGTTAAAATTCTCAGGGCCCTCATTGTCCTTAGCAGTGACAATCTGTATGTCCTTGGGGCTGCCTTGGGAGGGAAAAGGAAAATCAGAGCTCAGAATCCTTAGTCTACCAAAGCTTAGAATTATAGAAATTCAGAGCTAAAAGTGGCCTTGGAGGGCATTTTGGCCAGCCTCCTCTAGGGTTGCAGTTATACCTTTCACAATATCTGTGACAAATAGTCATCCAGCCTTTGCTTAAGCAGGGTTACAGAGAAGGATCTAAAATGGACAAAGAGAGTCATCCTGGACTCTTCACCCTCTCTCTCCCCACACCCTCTCCCCTCTTCCCCATCCAATCTATAGTCAAGGTCCATGGATTTTTACAGCATCTCTCCCCTTTTCTCCTCCTACTCTGCCCACCACTTTAGTCACCCTGGATTATTGCAATAACCTGCTGATGGGTCTGCCTGCCCTCAAGTTTCTCTCTACTCTAGTCCATCCTCCATTTAACCACAAGTGATTTTTCTAAAACACAGGTTACCCCTTTATTTTCCCCAACTCAATAACACCCCTTCATACCTAGCCTTCCATCCCCCAACCTTCTCAATCTTCTTACCCCTTTTTCCCTGCTATGTACCCTTTAATACACTAATACTCTCCACCATTCTGTTCCCAAAACAAGATACGCTATTTCTCAGCACTGGGTATTTTCTCTGCTGTTTTCCATGCTGTGTCTTCCTCCTCATCTCTGACTTCTGGATTCCCTCAAGTCCCAAATAAAATCCTACCTGCTATAGAAAGACTTTTGTAACTTCTTTGAATCCTACTATCTTCCTATTTTCCCCATATCAAGTTTGTTTGTATGTATCTTTTTTGTTGTCTCTTCTATTAGATTATGAGCTCCTTGAAGGTAGGGAACATGTTTTGCCCCCTTTTTTTGTATCCTCAGCACTTAGCAAAGAGTATGGCATAACTTAGAGACTTAATGAATGTTTGTTGACCAGATTGACCGATTCCCCATGGAATTGGTCTCACGATGCTCAGTCGCTGCTTCATCTGTAAGTCTTATCTCCCTTGAAAGTCTTCACTCAGTGGGGACTGGGCAAGAGCTGCCAAACTGAGCTGCCTTCCACATGCACCCCTGGGTTGGAGCCATCTGGGACATTCCATCCTTCTGCTTTGGACCTACTGGCTCTCGGGTGATTGCCCAGAGACCTGAGTATTGCAAAGAAAGTATGCGGATAGTGTTCATTCCCAACAGCCCGGTAGGCTTCTCAGCGAGGTGTTTCCTTAATTTCATGTAAATTTCTCTAAGTAAATATTCCTTAAAAGTGAATAAAATTTTATTTCACTTTAACAAGAGAATATAAAAGTTAAAAAGGTCACTGTAGTAATAGACTAATCTCAATTATCAGGGCAGCCGCTGAAACCCTCACTCCCACCTAATCTCATTCGGTGCACATGCAGCTCACCGTGTGATTTCCAACACGGCTAAATGAAATTATAAAGCAGTGTTAAATTTATTAATCATTTAATTAGCTAAATGTTCCTGCAAGTACTCGGGAGATGAATGGCATGTCATTTTCTAATGCAATTTGCCTCTCAGGCAGGCAGGGTCAGGAGGGAAGCTCCTGGCATCTTAAATGATCTTTTTCTACCGCACCTCCTATTAGGGGACGGCCATGAGATCACTGATTATATTTGAGACTTGTACACAAGGCCGAGGAAGGCGCTTGTTATAATAGTGGGTTATCTCTCCAACCGGGGTGACAAACGGAAAAGCTGGGATTAACCAATTAACCCATCTGCGGCTGCATCTCCCTGTGCCTCCTTGCAGGGCAAATCTTTTCATATTTAACAAGCCAGTGAGCAGAGGGAGGAAAACGATAGCAGCCAGTATTAAAGGGATGCTCAATCTAGTTTTATTTCTTGAAATTTACTCAGTCGAGAAGGAATTTGTGGAGTGAGAATTCTCCCCATGCTAGGTGAGTTTCTAAGCCTTCTAGTTTAGCCAGGATTTATTCATGCTTTCCCATCTCTTGCCTTCACTTGCCAGCTAGAGCATTCAACAATTGTGTAAGAGAAAGAACAATGAACTTGGACTCCACACTTTCTAGTTGTATCACACTGGTTAACTTGGCTTCAGTTTCCCCAGTTCACATCTAACTCCAATGCCCTATGTTCAATGTTCTCTACTCTTAGGTTCCTTTCAGCTCCGATTTCTTCTTTTTTTTTCCTAAGATCCTTTATAGCCCTTATAGTCTCCTGTTTCTACCAGTTCTTTCTAAGTGGTAAGGGCAGTATAGTGCAGTAGAGTCAAACTCAAATAAAAAAAGTCACTGCTAAAGATCTCTGCTTAGAAACCCACTTATAAACATTATCAAATGTCCCACTGTATGTTTATTTATTTTGTTAAATATTTCAATTACATTTTAATCTGGCTCAGCCATGTGTTTGACACCTCTGACTTAGAAGATGGAGAGCCAGTTTCAGAACCAGAAAGACTTTTTGGGTTAAGTAACTGGCTAAGTAACCCTGGGCAAATCACTTAACCTTTCCATGTTGTAATTCCCTAAGACTGTAGATTGCATTTAAAGTGGTGACCTGCATTGGCACAACAGTTTCTTCATCTGAGAGCTACCTGAATCAGTTTACTTATAGTCTTTTCTCTATCTTTTAAAAGAGAGTACCAGGGGCAGCTAGGTGGTGTAGTTGGTAGAGTACCGATCCTGGAGCCAGGGGGACCTGAGTTCAATTCTGAACTCAGACACTTGATAATTACCTAGCTGTGTGACCTTGGGCAAGTCACTTAACTACATTGCCTTAAACAAAACAACAACAAAAAAAGTAAGGACCCTTTTTGACATCAAAAACATTTTACAGAACTTCCTGACCACCCCAGCACCCACCATCCAACCCCCCCCCCCACAAGGAAGTAGTTGTACTACAAGCATACATTGAGTGAGAAAAACAATGACAAAAAGATACCATAAAGTCATATTTCTATTAAAAGAATTTGTATTGATCATGAAGTATGTACATAATTTGAAAAATTGTGATAAATTTGTTGAAATATTATTCAGGCTATAGAAATTATGTTTGGTTATTTATGGGTTAGAATTTGTGTTCCCCCTTAAAAAACTCTGTGGCCTGGGAACCATTGTTCCAAGGTCCCTTTCAGCACTGATATTTTCTGATACTATGTCCCTCTCTGAGCCTGGTTATCAGAGTCCCAACTCTCCTGGGTGACAGCATTCAGAATAGTCCTGGGGATGTGATGGAATTTTTTTGATGTTTTATCTTGTAATTATTTTTAACTGCAAAACCAGTGACAAGTAAGGCCCTGCCAAATGTATTGTAAATCTGTTCCGATTGGCAACGAGAGAATTGGCATAAAGAACATTGTCTAAATTCACTTGGCAAAGAAACCTGAGAGCATGTATTATGAGGCGGAAAAGATCCAAATGAGTCTTTGGGATTGAAACTGTCAGATCTGTGTAGGCCAGCTGCAATAGCAAGTCAATGTATGACTTTTCCTGACTGACAAAGACAGAGATGAAAGTAGCCAGTGGGTTTGATGGGAAAAGTGTTGACCTGGGAATAAGGAAAATCTGGGCTGCATGTAGCCCTAGGGGCTCAGCCTTCTCCTTGCTTTGTGATCTTGAGCATAGAATGTTGCAATCTGTGCCTTGATTTCTTCTTATGTAAACCTTGCATACTTCAAGGATGCAGTTTCCCCAGTGTGAGTGTTTCCCATCCCCATCCCATGTCAGGCACAAGTCTTTGTCTTATAGACTGCTTAACTAGTCTCTATAGTTGACAAATTCATCTCCTCAAGTGTAGTCTCTTCATATTTAGTTAAGCAAGTCCTCAGAAGGCAAGGTGATGCTGTGTGTCACCAGCAATGTGCTTGAAGTCTTTCCAATATGGTAGGACCTAGCAGTGGAATTAACCCAGAGCAGGTTAGTGGAGAGGACACCCCATCTGGAAAATGGGGATAATAAACCCAATTACCCATAATGAGATGAGTTCATCTTGAGAGCCATAGAAAGAGGTTACTACTTCTAATTGCCTTACTCTTTATCTCTAGCTTTGAGAAGAGCATCAAATTGACTCTACCCTTCCAGGATGTGTGTCAGTCAATTGCCCCATGAGTCACTTTCCCCTATAGCAAAGCCAAAATTCTCCTTGATTACAAATGCCATCTATGTATTGTCTTCTTCCCTGGGAATATAAGCTCCTTTCTTTTAGAGAATTATATCCCTAGTGCTTAGCTTACTAAGTACATAATAAGTACTTTTTCATTAATTTGTATTTGTGAAAGCATTTTATAAACTGTAAAGCATTGATTGGACTAGATATAGCACAAGGGATTCTTATCTTTTGGCTTGACTTTTCCCTAAACTTGTGTTACTTTGTTGAATTCCCAGGAAGATGTTCATGCTGCTCCATATGTCCTACCACCCACAGGTAGATGAAATGCTCTGTAGGTTGACCCTTTACTTCTCTGAGATTATTCCAGGACTTTTAAGGAAAAGAGAAAAGCAGAGGACTAGACCAGAGACAAAAGAGCATTTCTGAAGGCCTGAGGACCAGGAAGAAAACCTTGGAATGATGTTTCCCTGAGATGGACCCCTCCTCCATCCCCACTGCCAGCAACCAAAATGGGCACTCAGATTTAGATTTTTGGCTGTTTCATAAAAGGGTGTTTCATGAGTCAAAGTGTCCTCTTCAAGACATGGATAGTGCAAATACCATATCATCATTTTATAGTTGGGGAGACTGAGTTTAGAGAGACTTACCTGCCTTACAAAGACAGAAATTATACCCCAAACCCATTATTCCAAAGTTAGCATTTTTTCCATCATATGGATGCTAAAACTAACACTTCACCAGTCATTTTTGTGAAGAACCATTTCTGCCTCATAAATAATGAAGGAATCTGATTACCTATTGCATTGAGCTACAACAAAAGATATCTCTTTTTTGAATTTAGAAAAGTATTTTTTTCAATAATAATATCAGGAGAGGAAGTGTGACAGAGTAGCTAAGATGTGTCAGGAGAACCTGAGTTCATGTCCATACATTTGAGCTATGGGTCTAGTTGTGTTCATATGACTATGTCAGATGACCTCACAATGTTTCAGGCACCATTTTTCTTTTTAGGTTTTTTTTTTGCAAGGCAATGGGGTTAAGTGGCTCGCTCCAGGCCGCACAGCTAGGTAATTATTAAGTGTCTGAGGTTGGATTTGAACTCAGGTACTCCTAACTCCAGGGCTGGTGCTCTATCCACTGTGTCACCTAGCCACCCCCTCAGGCACCATTTTTAAGGCTCTAAATTAGAAAAGAGTTAACAATCTCTTATCAGTGGAGAATTTCTAGACTAAGAGTTTCCCACACCAGTGAATCACAGGTCTATAAATTAGAAAAGAGTTCTCAATCTCTTATCAGTTGAGAATTTCTACACTAAGAGTTCCCCACACCAATGAATCACAGGTCTAAACTTTCTTCCATCAGTCAATCAATAAACATTTACTAAATGCCAGCTATGGCTAGTTAGAGATGCAAAAAAAAAAAAAAAAAAGACAGCCCCTGCCCTTAAGAATCTTGCAATTATTGGGACTATTCCATCAAAAATTGATATCAGACCTGTTCATATCATTGTTTTTGTTCTATGAAATTGCCATGTTCCATGATCTGCTAAGTAGCTAAGTTAACTCTATACAGCTTATACGTCTTAGTGAAAAGAGCACAGAGCCAAGTATCAGAAAATAAAGATGTGTGTCCCAACTCTGCTTCTTACTAGCAACCTTACCATGTTAGGTCACTTTCCAGCCTTCTCTTGCCCAGAGTCAAGCCTCTATACCACAGCCATTTCTGTCCCTTGCTGCCTCCACTCTGTCTATCATCCCCTTCATCTCCTCACAGAACCTTGGGCTCCACCTGGAAGCAATCTGGGCTCCTAACTGGTACCCATTCACTTGGTCTTGTCTGTTCTCAACCTACAAATTATTTGTCAGCCCCTAACTCTTTCCTCATCTCCCTTTCAATTTCCCTTTCCTACATTAGAATGTAAAGCTCTTTGAGGACAGGCACTGTCTTGCTGGATTCTCTTTATATTCCTAGTACTTAACACAATATCTGGTTCAAAGTAAGCATTTAATCCTTGCTTTCTCTGTCTGTCCATCTCTCAGCCTTCTTTTCCTCATCAATAAAATGGAAATTTGCACTTATGGTCGAAAATATCATGCCCAACCAAGTTGAGCAAAAAAGAAAATAGACATTCAATGAATTACCACATTTTGGGGGGTTTTGTTGCAAAAAGACCTGAACTTAAAAGAAAATTTGACATATAAGAACTAAGGGAAATATAAGGAAAATATCAAAGACTAATTACCAGATACTCAATAAGGACAAATTGTTTACTATCTATATGTGAAAATGTAAACTATATGTACAAGATTGTTGTTAGTAATTGTGTAGTTAGAGGTAAAGATGGGGGTAGAGTTGAGTAGAACAGGATCCCTAAAAATAAAATGGAATAGGAAACGATTTAAAAAATTATCGTATACAAGTGAAGTGTGAGGGGAAGAATTGATACACAGGAATTAAATGGGGAAGGAGGGCTAGCAGTTCTAGAAATCTACTCTCATTGGTAATGGGTTAGAGAGGGAAATATATATATATATATGTATTATATATATGATATATATGTTATTTATATATAGTATACAATTACATATATATATATATGCATATTATATATAAGACTATAGAAGCCTAAATTTAGAAAGAAATAAGAGGAAGGGTAATGAATTAGAGGGGGAATAGGAGAAAAGGATATAAAGAAGGAGATTAGTGGGGAGTATAGAAGGGTATAGAAATTCGTGGGAAGTATATTAGTGGGAAGTATGTAATGTAGGTATTCTTTGAAGGACAGTTAAGGAATAAAGGCAAATTAGTGAGTAAAATGGAATATGGAAATGGAATATTGAAATAACACTATTATTTACATCAAAGGATGTGGTTAGAAAACCTCTTTTAAAAAGTGTCAGTCACTATAAATATGTGCACTATTGTTACATCACCCAAAGGGTAACTTTAGATTTTTTTAAGATAAGAATCACCTATTATAGTACAGAGCCTTGAAAAGATAACATGAGATAGTGGGAAGAATACTGAATACGGAGTCAGGACAAGGAATCATGGACTTCTGAGGCAACTGGTGGTACAATAGATAGAGAGTTGGGCCAGAATTCAAGAACACTGAGTTCAAATCCTGTCTCCAAAAGTTATGTAGCAAGTCACTTAACCTTTGTCTGCCTTGGTTTTCTCAGCTGTAAAATGGGAACAAGAATAATCCTTTTCCTACTTTGTAAGATGCCTGTGAGGATCAACTAAGATAATATTTGAGTTCCTGAGACATAGTAGGCAGAATATAAATACTTATTCTCTTCCTCTTCCCGCTCATTGGCTGGGCAAACTTAAAGACAGTCCTTTAAGCCCTTGGTATTTTAGTCTCCCTGGTCTACAAAATGAAGGGGTTGAATGAGCCAACCTTGGGGGCTTCTTTGGGGCCTGGCCCTGCCCAGGTGTGGACTCTCATCCCCTCCCATTTCATTGCCTGCCATCTCATTTAGGGACAAAACTTTTCAGAGGCAGTAAACAAGAAGTTTCCTGTCAGCATTTTCGGTCACACCGGCGTTTTTAGTAATGTGTGACATTAGGGAGAGCGTTGGGAAGAATGCATCATCCTGGTTATTACTGAAGGCTGACAACACGTGCAGCCCGTGTAGGCACAGCGGTGACACAGTTACTCCCTCCTGGGTTTAGGTCTAAAGTAAGGCAGAGAACAATTAAGGAGAAGGCCCAGAGAGGGATGAGCAATTTGCCCTGGGGCAGCACTAGGTCAGATGGCTTCCACCTTCATCAGGGAACACTCTTTAGGTGCTCCAGTGGCTGCGGCCTGCCCAATTCTGCTAATGTGAGTTCCCATTAAGATGCGCTCGAGAATAATAACGAAGGGGCCTATTCTGCCTTTGGCAACCCCCAAAACTGCTTCGGTGCAACCACTGAGAGGGGTCCAGCTGTTGAATGCTACTGTGAGGGAGGGCCAGTGAGTCTCAAAATCCTTCCCCTAACCTTTCCCCCTATCTAGAGAAACTCAAACTATCAAAATGGGTGTGAATCTCTTTTCTTAGGAATCTCTCCATTAGGAAAATACCCCCCCTCAAATTCTTTTAAAAGTTATTTTTTTGTTATATGAAGACAGCATTCCCAAATATTATTTGTGTTACATTTGCTTTTATCTTCTATATTTAAACAAATGTGACCATAGAGTAGAACTCCTTAATAATAATGAAATGGGACCAAATGACCAGCAGCATGGACAATAATCTTGTTAAAATAAACCTTTTCTTTGACAACAAGAGATTGGGTTATAATAGAAAGAGAACTAGATATGAAATCTGGAGAATTGGGTCTGACTCCCTAGCTAGCAAGTCCCTCAGTTTCATCTGTTAAACCCCTGAACCCCCTTGAATGTCCCTTACAGGGTCATTTTGGTGAAAACATTTTATAAACCTTAAAGCACTCCATAAATGTGACTTTTCATGATTGTGATCATTTTTATTTTCCTTTCTGATGGAATCTCTATTATCTCCTAATCTGTGTGTGTGTGTGTGTGTGTGTGTGTGTGTGTGTGTCTTGAATGTATACTCACAGGAAGGAAAGGGAGAAAAGAAAAAAAAGAGAAGAGAGGGGAAAAAAAATCACTGATTCTGAATCTTTAAATATAAATTTTGTGTAGGTCTCGAGTATGCCTGTAGGCATTATTTAGATATAAACTACTGGTAGGAATATAGGTAGTCAACACAGACTTTACATAGATACACCATGGGTCAACACATAGCCCCCCACAAACTCACATACACATGTACCCACACGCACACTCACAGATTGCCATATAAAAGCTCTTCCTTTGCACAACTTTATGGCCCAGAAACTCGACTACAAAAACTACGACACCGTTTTTGATTTTATAGTGAAATATAAATCAATACTTTTCCATCTCTTTCCCAAGTTGGGGGAGCTGCCATCACAGGGGTGGAGAGGAGAGGCCTGTGGGTCCCAACCCCTATTGAGGTTTCTCTTCCCATTTTTTCGCCCCACCATGTTAAATATTTCTGGTTACCCAGTTCCAACAGGGAGATGGACATGATTGCTTTTAGATTGCTGCTATAACATTGAGTGAATTTTATAATAAGCAGCCATCTTTTTTCAAACAAGCTGCCCTTGTGCCTGCCTGTCTGACTTTGAGGTCCTCATTATTGTAGGTTTAAATGAAGGATGTTCATTCAGGCAGGGAGGGGGAGGGGGAGGCCAATAGACATCAGGGCTGTTATCTGGTCCTTCTATCAGGCCAAGTGACAGGCTTCCAGAGGAAGAATACTGCGCTGATGGTGGAGACCTCGGGCTGACACCGAAGGTGACTCCCATGACTCCAACCTTGAAAGGGAAAAGTTCCCACTTTATTAAAATGAATTTCGAAAGGGCCGCTCTGACAGCTGCATAATTAAATATTGGAGTGTCAGCGATAATTTATTCTGCTCGCATGTGGTGGTCAGAGCCTTTTCACTAGAGGGTCAGCAGGCACTGTGACAGAGCCAAGGATACAGTGGATTCCAGGCCCTTTGTCATCGATTTAGCCTGGACTCAGAAACTCTGGTTTTGAGTAAAACACAGAAAACAAAAACAAGCAACAATTTATGACTCAAGATTATTATCCATTTGATCAAAGCCCCTTGGGTCTCCTATCCTTGGTTTGGTGTTTGATAGTTCCAACTGGACAAAGGGTACAATGGAAAGGCTGTAAGATGAGGCTGGGTAAGGGGATGAGACTCAGATCTTGGTTTGAATCCTGCTTCAATTTTTCATTAGCTGGATGAGTAACCTTGAACAACTCAGTTCATCTCTCTGCATCTTAGTTTCCCCATCTGAAAAATTCTCACACTGCTTGCCTCCCAGAGGCAGGTTGCCTTAGTGTGAGAAAAGTTCTGTATAAACCTGATAGCACCTTAGGCATGTGAATTATTATTATTATTAATTGTATGACCCTAGTCAGGTCCCTTACCCTTCAATACTTAGTGTATCTAGTGATGTCTTTATGAGCATGCCCCCAAATAGCAAAATCACAATTGCATATACTTCTTCATTGTATGCATCTTTTTCCATGTCCTCCCATGAATTATTCTCTACAGAAAATTCACTCAGCACTCTGGGGAGTGTGGGGGTGGGTAGGGGATGATGGAACTTCCTCTAGTTTTCTTATCATTATGTGGGTCACTATGCAGCATGACACTGTCCATCTGTTATTCCTCACATTTTATTCACTCTTTTAGTAACTCATAACTGGTCTTCCTCCTAAGCTCATTATATATGACTTTTAGTAATTTTGTTTGTTGTTGTTTTAATGTAATGAACATCTTAATTTTTCACTATAGTGTATATTTTTTTCATGAGGAATTTTATTTTTTTGTCTAAATAAACATTTGTTTTCTAATACCACCATCCCACCTTACCACCCCCCCCCCATAAAAAAGAAAATCAAAACCAAAACCATTGTATCAAATATGCTTAAAATAGATGAGAAAATTCCCACACTGATTATGGCCAAAAATTGAGTCTATTAAGAGGCATGTAGCCTTCTTCATCACCAGTTTCTAGGATCACGATTGATCATTGTGAGGCTACTTGTTTCAGAAGATTGGGATTTGACTAGGATGGGTGTATGATGCCTATTCTCAGGTTTGCCTGAATACATATTCATAATAAAGTCTATATCACAAATGAGAAGGGGACTGCTCAAAACGAGACCAGGAATAACCATTTGACATGCTTGGTGAAAGGGATACTGAACCTATGCCCTAATTTTGACAATAATCATTGAATAGACCCTTGTCTTTATTAAATTCTGAAGGCTTTGGGATCTGTTACAGCATGGGTCTACTTGGTTGCTTAGAGATCCTTAGTCATCTTAGTAAAGTACCTCTAATATTGTCCACATATTTTTTGCATTGTTTCACACACACACACACACACATGCACACATACACACACAGCTATCAGTCATGCCCATTCAAAGAGGAAAATGCTAATGATATATCCGGTGCATGAAAAAGAATTGGGATTTGAATTGGGGCCCTGTATGTGTTTGTGATGGGAAATCACCTTCAGTCCCTCTAATATTTGAAGATTTCCCCCCCTCCCCTTTTTTTCTGTGGCCTGGGTAAGACAAAGCCTCCTCATCTGTTATGGAATCTGAATGCAGATCAAAGCACACTATTTTCGCTTTTTTAAAAAATTGGATTTTTAGTTTTTTTCTTCCTCATGATTTTTCCCTTTTTGTGCTGATTCTTCTTTTATAATATGGAAACACATTTAACATGATTGTACATGTATAACATATCAAATTGCTTGCTTTTGGGTGAGAGGGGAGGGAAGGGAAGAAGGAAGAAAAAGTTAGAATTCAAAATTTTCCAAAAATGAAATGTTGAAAATTATTTTTACATATAATTGAAAAAAGTATACTATTAAGTGAAAAAAAGGAGGATAGGCTGCGAAGCTATATTTATGGCATTGCCAGAAACAACATTGGACTTTGATCCTGTAGACTTAGGTTTAAGTCCTAGCTCTGAGACTTGCCTCAGTTTCCTCAACTATCAAATGCAGACATTTGTGGGTTTTTTTTTAAATCTCTGTCCCAGTCTACCCCAGGACTTAACAAAAACAATCTATGCTAGCTATTTAATGTTTTGTTTTATAATTGAGAATCTGAGTATGACTTCACAAAAGAGGATTTTTTGGTGGCCAACTTTGGTCATCCCATATTAATCTGGCTCTAAAGACTTCACACAGTTTGCTTCTCACTTCTCATCTAATCTCTTTTTTTTTCTACAAGGATCAAAAATTCCAATCTCTAGAAGGGGCTGCATTGCAAGCCCCTCATTGTAAAAATCAATCATTCAGTGAACACTTATTAAGCATCCACTGTATGACAGGAACTGAGCAAAGCTAGATAAGAAAGTCAAAATGCTTTATCCACCTCCAAAAAGGCAGGATTTAAATTCATGCCCTCTCAGTCTTCGACTATCCCATGCTGCCTCCTCCCCTATTCCTCAGCACAGCCTGCTCTATTCCTCCTACATCATGTTCACTTCTATCCGATTACCTGCACTCGTACTATTCCTCCTACTTGTCCTCTGCCTTTCCAAATGATAACCCATTCTTCATGGCCTGCTAGTCACAACTTCCCCTTCTCTGACAGTACCAGGCCAGTCATCTCTCCCTTACGCAACTTCATCTGTTCTTACTGTCAGTACCGCACATCTCTCACTTTATTAAGCATTTTCCTGTTCTGTCGGTACCACAAACTTTAGCCATTTGTTCTATCTGCGTATATTGCTGTGATACATCATGCTACATCACTCATTCACTGATTGTTTCATATGTGAATGTCTCATCTGCCCCAACAGACCATAACGTCCTTTGTGGTCAGGGATGATGTCTCGAGCTTCCTTTACACTACAAGCCATCTAGCAGAATGTTGGCAAATAGGAGGTGTGTCAGAAATTTATACTGGTAGATTAACTGATGAATCACATTTTGTCTTTACATATATGACCTTTATAAGCTAAATAACAAAGAAAAGACCAATGACCACATAGCTTCCTAACAGTAAGAATAGCTGGCATCTGCTTTAACATTTGCAAAACATTTTATCTTCATATACATGTGGAGTGTGTGTGTGTGTGTGTGTGTGTGTGTGTGCACATTTGTAAATATGTAGGTATGTATCTATATAATTTTACCTTGAGCTACAATCTTCTGATGTGAATTCGAAAAAGAGTTTTAAAGGTAGAAAGGGAAATAAGGAACTGGATGAGAATCATAGAATTTCAGAGTTAGAAGGAACTTCAGAAGTTATCTATCCTAGCCTTCTATCTATCTATGTCTCTTAAAGGGAAATTTTTCTTTTATATCCTCTTAGTGATGGGAAACTCACCACCACATGAAGTCATTCATTCCACCTTTGACTTATTAAGAAATTCTTCCTCATACTTAGTTGAAATCTGACGCTGTGCACCCATCCTCTTGATCTTACTTCTGTCCTCAAGAATGGAGCAGGACAAATCTTTTACTTTCCACAGGACCATCCTTTAAATTTGGAGACACATCATGCTGTAGCGAGGTTTAGTGATGTACTTCGAACCAGAAAGGTCTGGCTTCAAATTCTATTTCTGATATATAGTATGCCTATCAGTTTGCTATACATCAGTCCCTAGAGTCCTTCCATGCTTCTCTGTATTCTTTACACTCATCCTCATTCTTTCTATATGGCAATACTTTTATGTCAATATCTTTGACTCAGTAAGGATTAGTGAATAGACTTTTTTTAGTTATCCATATATGGCATTATCTAAATAACATTATCACTATCCATAAAACTTTGTTGTGTCTCATTGATTCAGCACATTCTGCACTACAGTGATCAAACTTCTTCTTCTTCTTTTTTTTTTTTTTGGCTCCCTTTGGGTTTGTGCTATTTTTTATATTGAATAATTCCAATAATAACAATAGCTGATTTTTATATAATAGTTTTGATTGGCAAAGTATTTTACTTAAGTTATTTCATTTAATCCTTATAAGAACTATGCCACAGGAAGATGTAATTGCTCCTATGTTACAGATGAGCAAACTTGGGTGAAGAGAAACAAAGTAATGGCTCAAAGTCACAGAAGAACTACATGACAAAGTCAGAATTCAAGCCCAGATCTTCTTTCCACTGTAGTGAAGTTACCCCTCCTTTCAGGGAACTAAGACATAGCAACCTATGTGTGATTTTCCCCTATTATATATTGCAGCACCACCATATGAAAGCTTATTTCAGAATTCTGACAAAATTCCCAAATAGGAAAATTCAGCCCAAAATGACAGTTCTAGATAAAAAAGAAGAACTAAAATATCATTTCCACTGTCTGGTTCTTAGTTTCTCAAATGTAAAATGGGAGAAAGAAACTTGCCTTGCAGGGCTATTGAAAGGAAAGCTCTTCATATATATTGATGGGCTAAAGAAAGCTGAATGGACCAGAAAGAATCCTCATCCAGAAGACAGACCACTCTTCAAACCTTGTAAACCAACCTGAGCTCATTGTCCATCCTTCTTCTTTGACCCTGTGCTGTTTACTCTACTGGGGTAAAAAAAAAAATCAGTGGGCCAAGCTCGACTAGCCAGAGTATTACCTTGTCAGAGCAGAGCGAGGCTACCCCGATTCAGCCTGAACAAATTACATCCCTCACTACATCTCAGAAGCAGGGAGCAGGGTTATAACTCAGTCTAAGCACCGCTCACTCTTCTATTACCTTCATAACCAAGGTCATACTAATCAACTCAATTACCAGTCCTCTCGGACATTTTCATAATGTTTTCTGCTAGTTGCTCTCCTGTGAAAATCTCTCGGTCTAAGCAAATTAATGCCATTTTTATAACTACCTACATTTCAGGTACAGTGATTGCCTTGGAAAAGAAAGACTGTTTCCCCAGCAACATAAACTACCTTCCAACCACAGCATAACAAGAGAACAAGGGGATCCTTTGCCAAATCCCATTCTTGACCTTTTCTTTTGTTACATAGGAAAAACACATTTCCTCCATGTTAAGAAAGCAAAACTATCATATTGGCATCTCCACACCCTCAAATTCAGTTTTTCAAAATAGCAACAAAAACAACAACTACTTACATTTGCATGGCTCTTTGAGGATTGCAGACTACTTGACATATATTAGATACCTTTAACCTTCCAAACTCCTGTGAGAAAGAGGCTATTATTGCTCCCATTTTAAAGATGAGGGAAACTGAGGCTGAGAGAAGTTTTTTAAATGGCTTTCCCAGAGTCTCATAGCTAATAAGTATCTGAACCCCAGAATTCTGATTATTGTATCCAAATTTTCATAAGTCGTCTGCTATGGGTGGGTCACATGTTTAGCAATAAGAAAACAATCTTTTTTTTAAAGACACAGATCTAGTCTTCAAGCAACTTACATTCTACCAGAGGGATGTGATATTTAAGTACAATAAAAGATAGACAGATTCAATATGCTGTATGAAAATTTGAAAAGAAAGAAAAAAATCTCTCACATCTCTCATATCAACATTTCACTCATCCCCCTTTAACGAAACATATTTCAACATAGTAGATAGTTTGGGCATTTCTGACCCTCTGCTATTCTTGAATGTCAGACCTGAAGAAGCAAAGAGGTTGCTGGCTCTGTGTCGATGTGGGGGAAATCTGCTATTAATGAGGAGGCTGGGAGTATAACAAGGCAACTAAATGAGCTCATGCAATCTTCGGTTGCATTCACAGACGCATAATTACAGAGCAAGGGAAGCACTAGTCTCCCCATCCTTTGCCCAGGTCAGACCTCAACTGGAATGTTACGTTCAGTTCAGTCTCTAAATGTTAGTAAGGACAAGCAGAAATATATCTGTAGGGCAAAGAGGAGGATGATAAAGAGACTCCATGTCCAAAAAAGGGGTGTTTGAAGGAACCCAGGGTGTTAACCCAAGATAACAGAAGATTTAAGGGAAGATGGAGGGAGGCATATTTAATTTTGTTCTCAAATATCCAAACAATTGTCTCTTACAGAAGAGGGTTTTAGACTTATTCTGCGTGGTCCTAGCAGGTCAAACTAAAAGCACATTATAGAGTGTGAGATTTCAGTTCACATAAGGATCAAACTCCTAAAAATTAGAACACTTTAGAAGTTTAGAGTAGTGGGTGCCACATCCCTGGAAGATGTCTGGGGAAAGGTCAGATGACCATTTGTTAAGGATTTCTTTTTTTTGGGGGGGGGGTTCCTGTTCAAGAACCTTCAGACTAGATGACCTCATGCGGCCCTTCCATATCTGAGATTCTGTGAGCTATGAATCTATGACCCACTTACTAGAAGAGCAGCTGGGGAAGGGTTGTCTGATTCAGCTAAGGCTCTGAGCCACCTACTTAGGGCTCTGGGAGAGAGCCCAGTGATACTGCCTGAGGGCGAGGGAGAAAACCAGTGTCATAAAAAGTCTGTCTGTCCCCACCCGCCTGGGGGACTGGAATTAAAGAAGGGGGCCAAGTGAAGGTGCCTGAGGGCAAGTTGAGAAAACCCTGATCAGAAAAACAGGGCAAAATCCAATCTGGAAGAGGCAAGAAAGACTGTTACCTAACTGGAAACTCAGCATGTACCTAATACAAGCGCCCTTAGAAAGAATGCATCAGTTTGAATTGACTTGAACAAGCAATGATTAAATACTTGCTGTGTAGGGGAGAAGGGAAAGGAAAGGAAGGGAATAAGCATTTATTAGGCACTTAGTGCTGAGTCCTTCACAACTGTTACTTGATTCTCACCACAACTCTGTGGGTGAAGTGCTCTCATTCCTGTTTTACAGTTAAGGAAACTGAGGCAGAAAATGGTTAAGTGACTTATCCAAGGTCACACAGCCAGGTAGAATCCTGTCTTTACCCTGATGTGTCTCCTTTACTGTTTCATTTCACAGACATGGAAACACTCTAGTTCTGACAGTCAGCTTTAAGGTGACTGAGATATTATAAGATGATAAAAATACCTGAGAAGGGCAGAGGATACCTTCTTTTTCTCCTGTTTGGGACAAACTTGAGATGCATATTTGATGGCCAACTTTACCCTTTTGTTCCCCTTCCCCAGACTGTCAATCATAAACCAGATCATAGATTTAGAACTGGCAAGAGCCGGCAAGGGATTAAGGTCATGCATCATGGGAGCACTGATTCAGAAGTTTCCTAAGAAGCAATCCAGTCCAACATTTTATAGATGAAGAAACTGATACCTAAGACACAAAGTGAATAAACTTAGGTCAGAGAGTTAGTCCTGGTGTCAGAATTTGAATGCAACACCTTTGACTCCAAAACCAGTGCTCTTCACTCTGGATCACACGTTTCCATCCAGTCCCCCTTCCCCTCAATTCCCTCTTCATTTTATAAATGAGAAAATCATAATCCAGGAAAATTCAAAATGCCTGAGGGTGAGTATCCCATTAGAAGGGATTTTAGCCCAGATTCTCTCATTCCAAATTAAAAAAAAAAGCCTTTCCACTGTATTATGTTGACTCCAGAGTATTGTTTCAGTGCTGGTAGTTCCTGAGGTCAGAATGGTCTTTTACTGTTAATGAAGCATTTCTGCGTATATTATTTTGTGAGGTCCTCATGACCCTGTGAATTTTCAGAATCACTTAAGTTGTCTTATTGCTTGCATTTTTGCCATTTCCCAATAGGATACTTGCTGGTGAAGGAAAGACTCAGAGACTTTAGCCTGTGTCACTTTTCCAGTGGCTCATAAACCCCTCCTTGAACTTTAGAGAATGAACAGGAGCTCTTGCTCATTCATACCCTTGAGCCAACAGGGGGTGGGGTGATAGACTGTCCCCCATCGCCTTTCCTGATTAAAAGGAGGATGGTGAGCCAGTATCCACAAAGAGCTGCCAGGAAAACCCTCCTAAGTGAACCCAATAGTTTTATAAAAATTCAGAACTATCAGAGGAATTGACTAATTTCCATTGGAAGAGGAAGAAGGTTTCATCAGAGACAGGAGACTGTCCAGCTCTCAGGATTCAAGGTGTACCCATTTTTCCATCCCCAGCAAGAGCAGCTAATATAGTCTACAAAGTATGCAGACTTTAATTTTCAGGGTTTGTTGTTGTCATTGTTGTTTGTCCTTCATTCTCGTAGAAGACCATGGCATCAGAGAGGTGATGCCATGATAAATATATGAATTGGATTGTGTGAGGGAATGCCGTGTTGTCATGCAGAATCATCTGGGTCCAGTGACCAGATATGAATAAGGACAACTGGAGATGGCCCTGAATGCGGGGCAGTTAGGGTCAAGTGATTGCCCAAGTTCAACTCCAACTTCAAACACTTGGCTAGCTATGTGACCTTGGGCAAGTCACATAACTCTGCCTCCTCACATGCAGGGCTATTTCCAGCTGTCCTGATTCATATCTGGCCACTGTATTCAGATGGCCCTAGAGGAGAAAGTGAGGCTGATCCAGTTCTCACATACTTGTCATGGCATCACCTCCCTGATGTCATGGTCTTCCTTGAGAGTGAAGGACAAACATTTTCAGGTTTTAGCTTTTTCTGTCTCTCAGCTACCTTAAATGTAAAATGGGAACAGTATATACATTGCCTACCTTAAAGGTTTGTTGTAGCCACTAGAAGCAGAAAGTATTATAACTGTTATTATAGTAGATATGATAATTATTATTTTTCTCAGGAAAAAATCAAGGAAAAAAGAGCCCAATTTCTTATACTTGCTGAGTGGTCATGTTGTATGTATAATGATCATTGGACTTGAAATTAAGAAGTCTACGTTCAAAAGCTTGCTATATATATATATATATATATATATATATATATATATATATATATATATATGTAGGCAGTCCCAGAATGAGGAATTTTGAAGATCTGAGTTCAGATCCTGCCTCAGACACTTCCTAAGTCTAAATCCCTGGGCACATTCTTTTCCTCATTCAGTGTCAGTTTCCTCATCTGTAAAATGAAGATACAAATAGCACCTATTTCACATAGGATCAAGTTAGATATTATATTTAAAGTGCTATGTAAGTCTTAAAGCACTATCAAAATGCTTGTTGTATTATTATTATTATTGTAATATTGTTGTAATCTTATTGTATAATATTGTAATAATGTTGTAATATTAGTATTAGCTATTGAATCATAAGCTATCTTTCTGTTTTCTTTTATTCTATTCCTTAAAAGATAAATAATAATCTTTTATTCCATAGAATTGTTGTGGGCAAAGAACTTTATAAGCCTTAAAAGAATATTGAAATATTCTTATTAATGTTTTAACCAATTAAGCAGAATTTCCCACGACCTCAGAGTCTTCCTTCATGCTCTGTCATCTATATCACAGGACGATATTTGTTAGTTAAAATAGGATCATCATATTCTCCATTTGAAAGTGAGAAAAGTTGCTACCTAGAAGGGAAATGACTCTTGAGAGATTAAGTGGATCAAGTTGGAAACTCAGGTTCCTCAGCACTTACCCTCTAATCCCATTGCCTTCAGTCCATCAGATATTTGCTGTGGCTTAAAATGCACCCAAGTTGTGCTTTGGAAGATCTGATTATGCTTTTGGATAAAAACTCTACACTTTGGTAAATTTCTTATGGTCTCAGTTCCATCAGAGAGTTGGTAAATTGTCAGTCAGACAAAGGTTACAGTGAGTATGGCAGATTGGATGGGGCACAGGATTTAACATTAGGAATTCTGAGTTTGAATCTCAGTCCCGCTGATTACTAGTTATGTGACTTCAGAAACGTCTCTTTGCTTCTCTGGACCTCTGTTTCCTCCTCTATAAAAAGAAATTTATTGAATGAGGTATGGATAAAATTTAGATATTTACCATAGGCAGAAAAGTGTAGAAAGTGCCAAAAGCACTCCTCTGGAATGTGCTTCCTTCCCTTCCATCCCCCATGATGATTCTACTGTCTCTCCCATAGTTACAAAAATGCCTAGATATGGTTCTGGGATTAGGCAACCTCTAAGGACCTTTTTCATCTCTAAGGTAAAAGAAGATAGTTTCTGGAAATGAATGAGAAAAAACAAACCAAGAAAAGTAGAAGGAATTGAAATAATAAGCTTGGGAGTGGAGGGCAATTTGTAAATTATAACCTTTACTTCATGGTTCTATTTGTGCACAATGAGGCTTGCATATATGTTTTCCCCAACATCAGACTTAAAATTCTTACAATCAGCATTCACATAGGTTCTTTTTTTCATCTTCTTTGGCCAAGTCATGGATGGTCTCCCTTTGAAGTTAGGAAGAGCTGCACACCCAGGAATTCAGGGTGTGGAAGGATATAAAGAAAGGCAAAAAATATGTATTCTTGGTTTCATGCAAATCAGTGGAACCAAAAACTGCATTTCAAAAGTCAAGGACCAGTACCCTGAATACAAGTTGACACTGAAATGTTATTAGCATTTAACTTCAGAAAAAATTACTATAATCTTCCCTCTACTGGACTCTCATCTGTTTACTGAGGCTGACATGATCATTCTTCAGCAGTGTTTTGTCCAGGTGATCTCCTGACCTTTGTTTTTCCTCTGGCTATTTCCCATAATTCTCTGGAAGAAATCTGAACGTTTTTTATTTATTTGTTCATGAAAGAAATATTATTCAGCATCTGTTGTACTGCATACAGAACACAGAAGATACAAAGTTTACATATAATATAGTCCCTATCCTCATGGAGGGTATTGTCTATTGTCTACTGGGGATAAATCACAAAGGCAGACAAATATCTGCTAATGTACATCATATAATAATTTTGTCTTTTAATATGCATCACATAATAAATACTCTAGGAGTTCCAAGAAAGAAAGCTCATTACCATTGAGGGCATCAGGAAGACTTCCTTTCTGGAAGAAAGGGTTCCTCTCCTTTCTTTGCTCTGCCACTAACTGCCTTGTAACCTTAGACAAGTTAATTTATCTCTGCGGGGGGGGGGGGGGTCAGTTTCCTTAGCTATAAAACTAGTTCATCTCCAAAATCCCTTCTACTGCTTAAATCTGATCCTATGACATCAAGGATTCATTTTTCCAGTGAGTTAGTGTTTGAATTCAGTGGTAATAATAATAATAATATTGAAAATAAAATAAGAACTAGCATTTATATAATGATTCATGGTTTGCAAATATCTCATTTGATATTAACAACTCTGGAAAGTAGGTGCTATTATTATCATTATTTTATAGATGAGGAAACTGAGGAAGACAGCAGTAAAATGTTCAGCTAAGAAGCATTTGAGGAAGATCCAGTTCCATAGGACTGACCTCCAGAATTACATCTCCAGTTGCCTTTTGGACATTTCAAATTAGTTGTCTTCTAGATATCTTAAACTTAAAATGTCTCAAACTGAAGATATTATCTTCCCCTTCCCCCAGTTTCCCTATTACTCCTGTCTTCCCTTTCATGCATACCCTAGGTGTCATCCTCAACTCTTTACTTGCACCACTCATATCCAATCTGTTCCTAAGGCTTGCCAACTTCTCTCATCTCTACCCTCTTCTTTCCTCTGATATAGTTGCAGACCCTTGCTATCTTATATCTGGACTATTGCAATAGCCTACTGGCTGATATTCCTGCCACAAAATCTCTCCCTACTCTAGTCCATCTCCTCTTAGTGTCAGGGTACTTATAGTTCATGTGTTATGTTTTTGTTGTTATTCAGTTGTGTCCGACTCTTTATGATTCCATTTGGATTTTTCTTGGTAGAGATGCTGGAATGGTCTGTCAGTTCTTTCTCCAGCTCATTTAACATATAAGGAAACTGAGACAAACATGATTAAGTGTCTTGTCCAGGAAGGAAAGGCCATAATTTGCAAATTGCCCTCCACTCCCAAGCTTATTTATTTATTTATACAATTAGTAAATGTCTGAGATTGGATTTGAACTCAGGTCCTCCTTTCTCCAGGTCCAGCACTCTATCTACTGCACCACCTAGCTGTCTCACATCTACTTTATAAATTCTAATCCAATTGGAAACACCTTGAATCCACACTCATTTTTTTTTAATCTTTATAATCCCAATTTTAAGTGCAGGGCCCTTCTTCTAGTCCAAAGGTTTTTAACTCTTTTTTGTGGCTTGGACCCGTTCTGAGAGCAATGCTTTTAAATACCTAAAATAAAATATAGAGAATTACAAAGAAAATCAATGACATTAAATTAGTTACCAATATTTTTTAAAATTTTGATTACAGTTCACAAAACTTAGGCTAAAAACTCTTGCACTTGGGAAGCACCTCTTGACTGAATGAATGAATTTAGTGAATCTCTACCCAACGCCATCCTTTCTGCAATACATTGTTGAATACAACCACCCCAAAATGGCATACGAAGCAAATTCCTCTT
This sequence comes from Macrotis lagotis, assembly GCF_037893015.1. Lineage (NCBI taxonomy): Eukaryota > Metazoa > Chordata > Mammalia > Peramelemorphia > Peramelidae > Macrotis > Macrotis lagotis. The sequence continues at coordinate 83,030,417 of NC_133658.1, forward strand.
TTGGGCCATGACAAAAATAATTTTTTAAAGGTTATGATGTCAAATGAACAAGGACCTAGATCTGGGAGAAATTCCAGAGGACATCTAGAGTACATGTCATTTTACAGATGAGGAAACTAAGGCCCAGGGAGACTAAACAACTTGCCCAAAGTAAGCAAGAAACACTGGAGATGAGATTTAAATGCAAGTCCTGTGACTCCCAAGTCAGTGTTCTTTCAAATGCATTACGCCCCTTCACCTGAAGTTGAATATCCTTAAGTATGGGCTCTACCCGCTCTGGGTTTGTCTTACACAGAGAGCCTATCTTGATGCCAAGTACATGACGACTTGTGATAAATATTCTTTTGATTCCATTTTTGCCTAACACACCAGGGACCCTTGCTTAAGGCCTGTTTTGTGTCTCAAATCTGTAAGCCTCAGGATTAAGGCTGATAGATTGCTGAATGTGCCAACTTTTTAAGTTGTCTGTCATCCAGTATTGGCTGCCAAGTATGATAGCTCAATAGCTAGGTACTGAAGAGAAACGTGATGGCTTCTTATCAACTGTATAAAGACTTGCATTCTACAGAAAAGCAGAAAAGGGAGAAGGTGAAGACAGTGGATTATGATGAGGGTGACAGGAGGTAGAATGTGGGGTTAACTTTGCGTGGCATGGAATGGAAGGTGGTATAGAAAGTGGAGAAATACACAGGCCTCTCAAAGAGTATATGGAAACCTTCCTAAAAGAAGTGAGATTAGATGTGGTTAAAAAATAAAAATAAAAAATAAGTCAGGAGACATGTTCAAAACCCTGCAACAATATTTCCTACCTCTGTGACCTTGACCAAGTCCATTCACATTTTGGGCCTTCTATTTCCTTGTCTGTGAATAACAGATATACTGCAAAAACTCATGGTTAAAAGATTTATGAAGTTTGAAGTCCTTCAACTAGACTTGCCTCTGCTTACCTTGCTGAGAGACTACCTGATAGCAGTTTGGTAGAATAGAAAACATTCTGGGTTTGTACTAACATCCTGCCTCTGACATTACACTAGACAAGTTGCCTAAATTCCTTAAGCCTCAGTTTACTCATACGTAAAATGAAGGAGGAGGTTAGACACTAAAGTGTCTTTTAATCCAGAATCTCTGATCTTAGCCTCAGTTTCTTCATTGGTGAAACAAATAATCCTTCATTGGTGAAACAGAAATAACAATCCTTCTCATACCTTGTATTTCACAAGGTTGATATGAGGCTCAAATAAGATGATCTATATAATGCTTGACAAACTTGAAAGTACTATGTAAATGTCACCTGTTATAGAAATGTGGGTTTTTATTAAACTGAGTGTGCAATTATAAACAAAGTTATTGCTAGGAATGGATACCAAAGGAGAGTCTAAATCAAAATGAGTACTGAGTACTAACAAAGTGAGTACTAACACAAAGCAAGACCAGTGACCGAAAAGGTGGACCAGATGTGCCTCAACACTGAGCAGACAACTGAAAATAGAACATGTAGTGGGGACAGCTGTAGTTATTATTTAAATGAAAGAAACTAGAAACCAACATTACACCATAAAAAAGAACTGTACCTCACCTTTCAGCAGCACGTGGAAACCGATAGTTAATCTGAGTGGATAGAAAACCATATTTATCGTCTAAAATAAGACTCCCAACCCACAATATTCTTCAGATTATTGAGACTTCAAGTATGTCCTAGAACTAGACTATCCAGTCTTTCTATTACTGAACCAGCCTTGCTAGTGAGGACCGAGAAGCTTTATTCTTGTTTTTTTTTAAATTTATGTTTATTCTAAACATAACAAATGACAAAATGAACATTTCACATATCCAGTAGAACAGAAAAAAAGAGGATTGTACATGATATTGCAGGTCTCCATTAAATAATCTTACTTTTCTTTTTAAAGTATGTAATAAATTAAGCATATGACTTTCAAAGCCATTATTCTACTTGTCTGTGATTCCTTCTGGCTGCCATTCTGTTTTCGTCTGAGTATTTTTCAAAACTGCTTCAATGACTTCCTTTTTTATCTCTTATCTTTTCCTTCCCCCCTTTTTTCTTTTTCCTTTTTTTGCTACTCTATTCTTCCCATTTTTACTTCTCATCCCCCTCTCTCCAACCAATTGGAAGAAAAGAAAAAGAAAGTCTATATTGTAAATACAGAGTCAAGCAAAACAAATTCCTGCATCAACTAGTTTCAGAAAGGCTTATTCTACAACTTGTGTCCATCGTTTCTTTGTAATGAAGTAGATTGTAGACTTCACTGTCAGTCCTCTAGAAGCAAAATTGGTCATTGCATCAAAACAAGTTCTGAGATGCTAGTCAACAGAGAGATGACTATCAGGAATGGTTTGTATAATTGTTGGTTTATTTTGGTCACAATAACCCACTAAGAACTGTGGGGCAAGGTGTTGAAGGGAATCTCAAATTGATGACATCACAAATTCTTAAACTATTCCAGTGAGGATTCCATCTTCAGATCTAAATGGTGTCATTCTTCCTAGTTAAGTGAATATCCAGAGCCCCTGGGTTTGAAGCTCATTTCTACTAAAAACTATCTGTATGACTTTGGATAAGTCACTAAACTGCACCAGAATTGGGATTTCCTCATTGATAAAATGAAGAGATGAAATCAGAAACTCTCTAAGGTCCTACCAGCTCCTGTGCCCTATGCTCCTATTCATTCAAGAGAGATGTTCCTTTTTTCTTTGTCCCCCTTTTCCTTTATCCATATCTCATTTTCTGCTCCATGCTAATGCCTTTGTACCAAATTTCTGTATTGGAGGAATGGGGAATGCTATTTCTCAAAGACAGAGAGGCAACATACACCCCTTACAGAATGTAAGCTGCTTGAAGTTGGGAGCTATTTCACATTTGTCTTTGCATCCCAGGCTCAAAGCACAGGTTCTGGCATAGAGAGAGTATTCAGTAAATGCTTATCGATTGATTTATGAGAATGAGTTACCATCCGGGACAGTGTGTAACCTCACATTAGCCACAAGGGCCACTGAGAAAACAGCATTTCTTGGGGGGGGGGGGGGAAAGCATTAGATTTGGAGTCAAGGGGTTCCTTCCCTTGGGCAAATAACTTAAACACTGAGGACCTTGGTTTCCTAATCTGTAAAATGAGCGTTTTGAACTAGATGGTTTCTAAGGTCCTTCTAGCTCTGAATCTATGATCTTATCATCCTTAATTGCCCAAAAAGGAATTTTGGTCTTTCCTGATGCATTATAGATTTTGAGTGTCACACCAAAGGGCTGCTGCCTTTTATCAGCCAATCTCAAGATGTTTTTCTAAAGTCATATTAGAAGCACTAACTGAGCAATGGAAACAGAAATTTTGCCATCTCATTCTTTTCTTTTTTGATGTCCTGACAGCAGAACTAATCTTTAGAATCCTTAAGAAAAAAATTACTGCGATACATTCGATCCAAGAAGCTTTTAAAATTTGAGATCCCAGGAAGTTAATTAGTATGTCCTTTTAAGATTGCTTCCTGCATTTTTATCTACACAGAGACTTTGGTTTCAAATGCAATTGGCAACTTGCCACATGAGAGGACAGGTCATCTCTGGGCTCCAGAATATAAGAATACAGGACTTCTTCAAAGCTCCATCTTGGGGGCTGGGGAAAGGAGGGCAAGGAAATGCCATGGTTGTTCTCTTCAGTTATTCAACTGGTTTGTTCTGAAGCCATGGCACCTTATGAACACAAAAGGCTTTTCCCTCCATTTTCCTAGACCCTGATAATACCCTTTCTAAAAAGTTAATATTAGTACCATTATAAAGAATCTCTGATCTGGAAGAGACCTCAGAGGGTAAAGAGCACAAGGCTGTAGCATCCTAAGAATATAATCATCCATTTTCTGCTTGCCTACTACCAGGGACAGGAAGCTCATTATATTGCAAAGTAGATTATAGTAGTTTGGGCAGACTCAAGAAATTTGTGAACATTTGCTGTAATCTTTCCTGTTTTGTGATAACATTTCTAGGTTATGATATGGTTTGTTGCGACCAAAAATTTCATCACCTATTGGCCAACCCAAAATTACTGTGTTGAACTAAGCTAGTCCTCAAAAAGGAAACCTCATCTGTCCCTGAGCCTATCCTTGAAATCTTTGCACATTGTTAAGATTTGATGAAGCATTCTCTCTCTCTCTCTCTCTCTCTCTCTCTCTCTCTCTCTCTCTCTCTCTCTCTCTCTCTCTCTTTTTCTCTTCCCATGTAGGTGAATCTTATTTAATCTAGGTGTACACTAGCCCTCTATTACTCTATTACAAATAAATACCATGGAGAACTTGGAGAGCTCATTTCAAATTCTATTTTTGCCACTTTTTAGTTGTGCAACACATAATCTTTCTGAACTTTGGTTTTCTTATCTATAAAACAGAGCTAATAACTCCTACTTCACCCAGTTATGATTGGGATCAAATTAACTAATGTTTAAAAAGTACTCTGTAAATGTTAAAGCAATATGCATAAATGTGAGTTATTATTATTATTATTATTATTTAGAAAGCACTTTGCAAACTTTAAAGTATTATATAAGTATCATTATTATCATTATTATCATTGTTGATCACCTACTATAGGTGTTATTTAGTATAAAGTATAATGAGTCTTAAAGGAGGAGGACTTGTTTCAAATCCCTTAACAATAGCAATAATTTGTGTGATTTGGAGTATGTTCTTTCCTTACTCTGGGTCTCAGGTTTCTTCACAAAGAACATGAAGTTCCTGGTTTAGATTATCATTCAGGTTTCTCTCACCTGTCTTACCAGCCATTGTGCACAGCTTGGGCATTCAAGATGGATGGTATCATAGTCCTTGCCTTCTGAGGGGGACAGCGAGGAAGACTGAATGTCCACTATGTCAAATAGAGGTAGAATGTGTTAAGATCAAAGGAGAAATCCACACAAAGTGCTCAAGATAAATTTTAGGAAGGAAGAGATGAAATTCAACTGGTGGGAGCGGAGAAGCCTTCATGGAGAGGTTAATACCTGAGCTGGCCTTGAAGAAATAAGAGAAAGGTGAAGGATCCAAGACTGCCTTATGGTCCAGGCCTGGGGGCTAGTCCACACTAATATACAGGAGTGTGGGAGACACCATGTCAAGATTCAGGGACAGCTTGTCTTCCAGTTAGAAGTTTGGTGGGAGTAAAAAAAAAATCATATATATCAAATTAATGTGAAGCAAGACTAGAAAGATAATGATGCCAAAAGGTGAAACAGTTCCTTGTTGGGGGGGGTAGTTTTTTGAAGCTGACCCCCTCCCCAATCATCCATGCCATCCCTTGCTGCCTCCTTGGTAAACAGCTTCTTTCTCACCCATTTTCTCTCCTCCAGCCTGAAATTGAATACAATGAATAGATGTCTCATAAAATCTTTTAATTGTCTTAGCATATGTTGCTTTTATTAGGTGAGAATAATTGCATTCATGGGATCACCTCCAAAGTCCTTTGGAATATAAAATGGAAATGGCTTCACACTCAATGCACAAGTCCTTCTGAGCCACACTGTTTTCCCCTTCGCTGCCTCTTGTCCCCCTTTCGCTGTAAAGTTCACATTGAAGTGTGACAAGAGACGCTTGACAACTGACACATGCTGGATCTTATCAGCCATGAGTGCAGTCATGGGCCTGGCTGAAGAGCGATTGTCATTTCTACACCATTTATTCCTCTCCGAGCCTCATTGCTTGCTTCCTTTCAGAGGAAATTTTCCCTGGGAAAGTACCCTCCTTGTCATTTACTTTGCCTTTTTTTTTCCCCTCTCCCCCTCCCCGGAAAGGTTGTGCTCTGCATTTATCCCACTGGCAAATCTCATTCCGACTTCTGCTCACCTCTTGGGGCCAGGGCTCCCCGAAGCCGATTTGGCCTTATAAAAAGCAACCCAACAAAGCTTTTATGGCATCATTACATCTCCCTTAAATCCCTTCCCTGCCAGCATCCAATAACTCTATTGCCTCTAATCAATTCACTAGCTCTTTTATTTGAAAGGAGAGGAAATCAACTTCAGGCTTAGTTCATTTTGGGCAAGTTTTATGAGAGGCAAAGTTGGAGAATGGAAAGATCACTTCATTGGAAATCAGAAGACCCTAAGACGAACCCTAGCTCTGCTCCTGGCCACCTCTTCAGCCTTGGACTTCACTTCCCTTCTCTCAGGCTTCATTTGTAAAATGAAGGTAGCAGGAAGTTAGATTAGATGATCTTTCATGTTCCTTACAGCTTTGATGTCTGTGATTCTATGTAATGATGCTAGGTGCTTCAATGAATATGGCACCAGGCCTGAAGTCAGAAAGATCTGAGTTCAAATTCAACCTCAGACACTTATTAGCTGTGTGACCACTTGACTTGTAATAGCCTCGATTCTTGGGAATACATTAGAGAAGGAAATGGAAAATCACTATCATTATTAGGAAAATCCCATGGACACAAGTCCATGGGGTTATGTAGCATCAGACAGGACTCAAAAATGACAATAATCCTTTCTTTTTTTGACTATGTTTAAAAAAGAAATCATCTATCTCCTTTCTGTTTAGAGGTGATATGTAAGTTAGTTGCTATACATAATAACAATAATGATGATGATGATTATATATATAGTATCACCCATACTTGATGCTTAATAGGAAAGAGAACAGAAGGTAGAAAGAATAATAATGGATATGTAAGGAAGCTAGCTATATACTTACATACATTCATCTATACTTAGTGACTAGGAAAGTTAGACTCAGGGCTACATAATAGGAAGTAGATACTAACTGAACCTTGCTACCTTTCAGCTATTTAAAAAAGTACAAATTAACTATACCCTACATAAAAGGAAAGGGAAAAGAATAAATAATTAGCATCTTCCATGTATCGGGCATTGTTCTAGGGATTTTACAGGTAGCTCATTTGGATCCTCACAGTAACCCTGGGAGGGAGAGACTATCAATCCCACCCATTTTAAGTTGAGAAAACTGAAGCAAGCAAAGGTTAAGTGACTTGCCCAGGGTTACACAGCAAATATCTGAGACTAAATTTGAACTCAGGTCTTCCTGACTCAAGTCTCAGTGCTCTATGTTCTGTTCTTTCTAGCTGCCTCATAATGTTTAATGTTTTTGTCCTTCATTCATGAAGAAGACCATGACATCAGGGAGGGGATGCCATGACAAACACATGAATTAGATTTGAATGGGGGGATGCTTTGCTAAGTCACCAGCCTCACTTTCTCCTCTGGAGCCATCAGAGTCCAGTGGCCTGATAGGAATCAGGACAACTGGAGATGGCTCTGGATGGGAGGCAATCAGGGTTAAGTAACTTGCCCAAGGTCACATAGCTAAGAAGTATCAGTGGTTGGATTCAAACTCCTGTCTTCCTGATTCCAAGGCCAGTTGCCTCAAAAAAAAACCCTTAGACAATCAATATTATATTTTTTCTATGGATGATAATGATAATATTTAGCATTTTTATAAATGCTAGTTTTATATTTATATATATTTAAGTAACTTTATATAAAGTTTTAAAAAGCATATTATTACATATATTTTCTCACTTTATTTCTGATTTGATCCTTACAACTACCATATGAGTTAGATACTATCATTATCTCCATTTTACTGATGAGGAAACTAAGGTTGAAAGAGGTTTAGTGACTTGCCCATGATCACATGGTGAATATCTGAGGCAGGATTTAAACTTAGAACTACCTGACTTCACGCTAGAATTCTATTTACTATGTCTCTGATGATGATAATTACTTTAGTACTTAGTATTAATTAGCAACAATTAATTAATAACTGGTAATAATATTTCAAAAAATCTTGTGATTACTACCTCAAGTTCTAGTGTCAACCTTGTGGATAGGTAGCTATATACTACTACTATTACTATTACTACTATTGCTACTCTGGCTCATGTACCCCCACAAGTATGCTTCCCATTAATAGCCAATTGATTAAATTAATTCCTAGGGAACTAAAATTGTACAATAGAAACAGTTGATATGGGACACATTGTGGGATACATTATCCCACAAATAAACAGTGTCCATGGGAAGAATCAGCTCAAATCTAGCATATGGTGGATGTATGTGTGTTGCAAATGAGTAACAACAATTCCTGATATGACCAAACCTAGAAATTCTTTCTCTCTAGATAGAACAGTCCCACTTTGGTATAGTCTACTCAATTGGATTTTCAAGGTCTGTTCTTTCTCTAAATTCTTTTTAGAAGAGAAAGTAGTATTTTCCAAGGAAGAGTGTGGTAGTGAATGTATTAAAATAGGAGAGACACTGGAGATAGGAAGTCTAGCTAGGAGCTTATTGCAAATCTCTCTCTCTCTCTCTCTCTCACACACACACACACACACACACACACAGAGTCATCAAGAAAAGGGAGAAGCAGTAAAAATGAAGAGTGGGTATTGAAGACATTTAAAATAAATAAGACTGGAACATAGAAAAGATATAAAAGTTGAAGAAATGGGATAAAAAATAATTTAGTTTCCCAGCCTGGCAGACTAAAATATCAGTGGGATAGTTGAGGTAGGAAAAACTGGTTTGGGAATGAGGGAACTGAGAGTAGTGTGGTGCCAAAAAAACAAACCAACAAAAAAACCCCCACTGAATTTGGAGCTAGTGAACAAGGTTGAAATCATGACTGCAATTAATCAGTTGACCTCAGGAGCATCCTTTCCCCCTTTAAGTCTCAGTTTCCCCATCATCAGATAGTCTTTAAATCCCTTCCAGCACTGCCATTCCATTCTCAGAATTATCTCTACTCTGATGTTCAATGTGCTATATTCAAAAGCTTCTCCTAGCTCTGACAATCTGCGTTCCATATTCTGAGATTACTTCCAGATCTGGTGTTCTGTGATAATGTCCCTGTCAGCTCTTACTTTCTGTGTTCTGTGTTTTAGATAACAGATTATCTACTCTATCACCACCACCCTCAGACTCATGTGCATGTGTAGACATACACATACATACATATATATTTCATTTTATGAAGGTAAAAACTGAAATCTAGAGAGAAGAAGTGATTTATCTTGTGTTTTACATCATATCAGTAGCAGAGCCTAAGAAGAACCCAGATGATTCCACCCAGTTTTCATTCTACCACTGTCTATTAAACACCAGAGCTAAAATCCCACACTCCATGTACTTGTGTGAGCAATGGGACCCTTGACTCAACACAGCAAGTTTTTAACATTCTTGGCCTCATGAGACTCAATATTTCTATTACACAAGATGATCTAGCTCTCCCTTTCCACCCACTCCCCCACCCCATCAAACTGTTCAACAAGACTTGGAAGAAGCAAGATGCAAATGATTATGATGTGTTCAGTTCAACCAGAGCCTCTGCTTGATTAGAAGTCAGCGCTTTGGCACCATTATCATTGGGTCTGTTAGCTAAGCTCTCAGACTTCAACTCATTTTAGAGAGCTCTTGGTAATTTATTGTTTGACATTTTTCTCAGGTCCATATAACACTTGTTTATTAGAGATAATTTGCTTAAGCGTACAGAAGGTGGAAGGTCATGCAAGGAAGGTTTTTATTAGTTGTGGACTGCCTGGATCAATAATCATTTGAATACTGTAAATCTATCCCGTTAACAGGTTTATTTCTTTGTCAGATATTAATTCCAGAGGGTTTCACCCATTATGGAATTGACATAAACCATGCCATGCAGATGTTGTCTCCATAATCAGGTTCAGCTGCCTGTCTCAGGGAGCCACTCTGGGGGCTGCCTCTTAATGCTTCGTCGAGGGTCTTGTGGTGAGGGAACTGTCAGATTGTTGAGACATCAGAAAAAATAGAAGCTTCTGGTTTGCTCAGGAAAGAAACAAGGAAAATGGAGGCCCATAGGCTACGGTTACCAATAACAATCCTACACATTTCTGCCACACCTTTCATCCGAATGCATCCCAAAGCACTTTACAAACCACAGGATAAACAATTGGGATCATTTCATTCCCCATGGGCTGAGCTGTTGTTATTAATATAACTCTACAAACAAGAGTTCTTCTGAAAGCTTCTGGCCAGACCACAGTTCATTAGCAAAGCCTCAGACCAGTGGTGGGGCCTGCAAAATTATGACCACCCACTGCCGCCCAGTGGTGTCTCAAACAGTACCCCAAAGCTATTCCTGACCAAGACAGTGCCAGTTCCCATGGTCTTCTGCTGATCCAAGAATCATAGATAGAGGATGGGGTTACTTTCTGAAGTTGTTATTTGTTCCTTTTCTGAATATTTCACTCCAATCTCTGAATCTCTGTCAAAGTGGCTTATTGGAGTGTTACTGGTTAAAACAAAGAGGCTTCCACCAGCATGTGCCCCAGCCCTACATGTTATGTCTCCCTGAACTGGATGAAAAGCTGCCCAGAGCTCATATCAAATATCTGCTCCCTGGACTTTTATGGACCAAACTGACATGATACAGTGCATGGTATCAGACACCTACCTGGTAACATGTCACAGAATCACATCTGGAACCTATCATATGCCTCCTTCTCCTCCTCTCCCTCCTTCTCCACCACCTCCTGAGCCAGGCAGGAGGTGGAAGAAGAGTAGGGGGAGGATGAGCGGAGCAGCAGGTAAAATAAATCAGGAAATATTCAAAACTCCCATTTCTGTGGCACTGTATGTTTTACCAGAGACTTGTCTCCTGTCAGATCCATAGCATAGGAAAGAGAATATCATTGTGCCCATTTTTTCAGGTAAGGAAGCAGAAGCTCAGAGAGAGCATACAACTTGCCTCACCAGTAACTTCTAGAGCTTGGAAATGAACATGTTTCCTGATTCCAGGTTCATTGCCCTTTCTATTATACCATGCTATCTCTCTAGAAAGAGATAAAATTGAAAATGAATGAGAATCTACATGGATGCTGCTCTTAAGCCCGTCTGCCATAATGAATATACTTAGAAATGCAGAAGTGGGAACATATTCCCACTTCTGCCCCATCCCCAACAACTGGTCATCAGCTCTTGGCTCCCAAACCTCTACTGATGGGGGTGAAGGACTCTTGTTCTCCTAATTCTACTTTGCAAAATTCTAAGTGTTAGAGAGATTTTCCTTATCTGGAGATGAGGTCTATCACTCTGTCATTTTTACCCATTGGTCCCAGATCTATGGCCAAGGCAGAAGAAGGCTCACCCTCATCTACAAGTCAACCCTTTGCTTAATTGAGCATATAGTCAACACATCCCCTCAAAGTCTTCTCTGTCCCAGGCTCAAAAATCCCATATTTCTTGCCCTGAGTCTTGAATTAATTAATTTACTTTTAATGGATTTTCCCCATACTTCATGGATTTATGGCGTCCTGAGGGCATTTCTTCCAATGACGTGTCCTTGTCTTTTTAATATTGTGAGTTGTTGTTGTTATTATAGTTGTGTGTCCAGTTCCTTGTGACCCCACTTAGTATTTCCTTGGCATAGACATTGAAGTGGTTTGCTATTTTCTTCTCCAGCTCATTTTTACAGAAGAGGAAACTGAGATAAACAGGGTTAAGAGGCTTGTTCAGGTTCATTCAACTAGTAAGCATCTGATGCTGGATTTGAACTCAGGTTTTCTTGACTCCAGGCTTGATATTCAATCTACTATTCCACTTAGCTACCCTGAGTTGACCATGACCAAAATAATTCATCTCAAATGGTCAATCTTCTTTTCAAAACCCAGTGAGACTAATTGGTCTGCAGATGACTAATACAATACAGTCTCCAAGCCCACAATTAGAATCTTTCCAGCATAAGATGTTCCTAAGACCTGCTAGATTTTATGCTCCACTGGTATAACTTTTTTAATAGAATTTTGCTTCCCCTTAACCCCAAAGCCATGAGGAAGTATCAGAAGAAGATATCTTATAATAATTCAGTAGCCCTGTGGTTTCTTCCTTCTGAATATTCCTTCCTCTGGTGTAAAATTTATCAGATGCATACTTCTTTGTGCTAAAAAAGTCTCCCTTTAGTTATAGGCCATTGCAATTTTAGTGAGTACTATTAATACACTCAGAATGCCTATCTGTACTTTCTAATGACCACTCTTGGACTTTCTATATGACTAGCCCCACTCTTTCTGATCCTATATTCATTGGATGATATCATTTATATCATTGATTCTGACTAGTTTGACATTAGAAACATACCCACCTTAAATTCCTCCATTGTTCTTTGAGTCACCATAACTTTAATTTGTCAGAAATTGTGGCTTTCCAAGTTTTGCAACTATACTGGAAAATATTTATGTTTAAATGTTAGAGTTTTTTGTGTTACACAATAGCTTGAAATAGTTAAAAATCATTGTGCAATTTTCTAAAATCTTGTACAGCTGGTACTCATGGTCCAATTCAAAGTTTTACTTCTTTTCTTTCAGTATTGTCTATTACATGTATACTCATAAATGACTTTCAAATACATATCCAGACAACAGCTATTTTTCATCCTTTTAGAGTTTCCTGTATGGATTGTTTATCTGATCTCTTTTGAGTAATCTTTAGATTTCATTGAAAAGGTGCTGAAATTCTCTAAGATTTAATATTATTAAAGGTATCACATGCAAAAAGGAGAATTTAGAAGACCTTACCATCTATAATGAGTTCTTCCACCTAGACAATGTACAAGGCAACTTCTATATTAGTGGCAAATACTTTTGGCTAGAATATACCTTCCTGTTTTAAGTTTCATTTATATTAATCTGAGAGTTTTAAACAGTTACCAATGTGGTTGCATGTATGAAAAAATTTGTATAGAAATGTCTTTATGACTGCATTTTGCTCAATTTGAACAAATGCTTTTCCTCTTCTTTTTGAGGGTACAGGAATAAGCAACAAACAATAACTTAATTTTTTGCATTCTCTGCAACTGGTCTACTATAGAAAATAATTTGTAAAAGCCTTCATTTTCCATTCTCATATCAAGGATTCTCTTGACACATGCATAAATTGTTCCCATAAAGCATTTATTAAGATGTAAAGTAGGTATGTTGGTCAGTAGTTTTTTATTGCATTTGCCTGGTAGTAATATTGTCTATGAGAGGCATTGTGGAATAGTGAATAACATATAAAATCTGACGTCTGAATGTCTGAGGTTTCTCTTGTCTCTAGGACTTTCTAGTTGTATGACCTTGGACAAGTCACTTAAACTCTGAATCTTAGCATTCTAAGACATAATTTATAGACATATGATTTTGTATGTTGGTGTCTTTCATTCTAGTGTCAAACTCAAATAGAAATGGGGCTTCCAAGTGATACATATAGATCCCTGAGGGTACATATTGACTTAGGAAAAACCACATATTAACATTATCTGTGTTCTACTCTAGTTTTTTATTTTATTAAATACTTTAGTTATATTTTAATCTGAATCAGACATCACTTGAGTGCCCAGCACACTGTGTGTTTGAAACCTCTCATAAAAATATATTTGTCCTAGACATACCAATATAGTATCATTTGTATGTTTACATTCTCTATCTTCCCTTCCCAATAATTTCTTGTAAAAATGATCCCTTACTGCTTTCAAGACTGTCATCTCCAGAATAAAATTCCCCTATGTGTACTCAATCTGACCCTGATACTTTTTTTGAACTTTTTTAGGTGAACTTTTTTTAGATTCCATTTTTACTTTTCCCTATTACACATCAAGAATTGAAGGATGAGGGTCCAAAAATGGTGTATCCATTGGTTTTGCTGCTAAAAACGAATCATTCTAGAAATACTGATAAAAATCAGTTCCATTTTGTTGTGTTCCTGCCAAATTCATCAATGAATATTTTTGAGATTCTTAGCTCAGTTTGTTTTCATGCCAGCTTTTATATAAACTTCTTGTTTCTATAGCTTTTAGCTGTTTTATGAGGTGATACTGCTCCAATTCCTCTATCATCCTCCTGTAGGGTTTTACAAGTGAATTTATGTTTTAAAACAGTTTTGACCTGGACTTGGCAAGGAGACCTGCTAGTATTGCTTTTGATAATCTGTAGTCTTTCCTGTGCCATAAGGAAGCATCAAAAGAGGATTTAGATGATAAATTTGGTGACCTAACATTAGGAAACATAAGAAGGCAAAAGTTTGAGTTGATACAATGGATGGAGCATTCATTGGTCCTAGAGTCAGGAAGACTGGAGTTCAAATTCAGCCTTAGTTACTATGAGTTCTATGACTCTGGGCAAATGAGTTAATCTCCCTGGTGTCTCAGTTTCCTCATCTGTATATGAGTATAATGAGTATTATAATAATAACAGCTACCTTCCAAGGTTGAATAAAACAGAAAATATTTATAAAAATGTTATGTAAATGCCATTGCATTATCATAACTTAAAATGACAGCACATTATATATGCCTCTATTCTCACTGGTACCTTCCATTCAGAAAGAGTTTTCTTGATTGTGGAATATATAAACTGTTATAAACAAGTCAGAGTCAGTCAATGTGTATAAGTTACTATTCTAAGGGTGATACAAATGCAAAAAAGAAAGGTAGTCCATTAGACACACACACACACACACACACACACACACACACACACACACACTCACTCATTTTTTTTATTTTTTAATTTATTTTATTTTATTTTTTTTGCAAGGCAGTGGGGTTAAAGTGGCTTGCCCAAGGCCACACAGCTAGGTAATTATTAAGTGTCTGAGGCCGGATTTGAACTTAGGTACTCCTGACTCCAGGGCCAGTGCTCTATCCACTGCACCACCGAGCCACTGCCCCCCCTAGCCACTGCCCCCCCCTACATAACACAGACACACGTGATAATGATTGCCCTCCATTCTCAAAGAAAATCTTGACATCAGGGAGATGATGCCATGACAAACAAATGAATTAAATTTGAATGAGGGGGGGGGTACTGTGGTAAGTCACCAGCCTCACTTTCTCCTCCTGAGACATCTGGATCCAGTGGCCAGTTATAAATCAGGACAACTTAAGATAGCCCCGAATGTGAGGAAATTAGGATTAAGTGACTTGCCCAAGGTTGCAAGCTAGTAAGTGCCAAGTGTCTGAGGCTGGATTTGAATTCCCATTTTCCTGATTCCAAGGCCAGTGCTTTATACACTGTACCAACTAGCTGCCCCATACACATACAAAGGAAGTTGAAAAGGGATGGGGAGGAAAGGAATGTATCTGGTGTAGAGGGGACATAATGAAGTTCAGACTAAAAAAGTTTAGCCACTTTGTGCAAAATGTACCTTTGTACTTGATTTCTGGGGAGCAAAGCATTTATAGGAAGTGACCTAGAGACAGGTTGAAGGATGATAATGATGATGGTGATGTTGATGATGATAATGTTGGTGATGATGATGATGATGATGATGACGACGATGATGATGCAAGTTTCTCTAGTGCTTAAGATTGGCAAAATATTTTACCCACAACAATATTGAAAGCTTCTGGTTCAAATAATGTTATCTTCATTTTATTGATAAGGAAACTAAGAATTGAAAAAAATCACATAACAAATAACAGAACAATACCAGAATTCAGGTCCTTTATTGTCAAAGCTAGTACTCTTTTCATTCTGTTTCATGCCATCTTTACTTTTTAAAAATTGTGCTATAAGATTTCTAAAGCAGGACATTTTTCAAAATAGATAATTCAAGTCATTGAAATAGTAGCTTACTCACTCACTCTAGCTCCCTCCCCATCCTCTGCTCTATTCACCAAGTCACATGTAATTAGACTTGGGAGGGACCTCAAACCTGAACTGAGGAATGGGTATCCAGGCTTAGTTTAAAAAAGCCCACTACCTCCATGAAGCAGGCCATTGCTCCTTTCCATAATTTGAATAATTAGGAAATTTTCCTTTATATGAAGTGAAATCAGTTTCTTTGTAACTTTCAGCTTTTGGAAACTAAACCTGCCCTCTAGAGCCCAATAGGACAGCACTGATCCTTCCCAGGAACTGCCTCTCTGTATACAGTGCTGCCTTCTCCGTATTTGAAAAGCACTTATTAAGCCCTTACTACATACAAGGCACTATCCCAAGTGATCACCAATAGGAGCCACAGCCTGGGGTAAGGACATGCAAGTTGGGCTCCAGAGAATCAGGAAGGAGCATTTCCTCCATCTGCAGCTCTGAAAATATATGGTTTTGTTCCCTGGAGCCTGAAGGGAAGGATTGAGCCCATTTTCAGTAGTAGCTGTGCAAAACTTCTGGGATTTTATGATGCAATCAGACCGATTAAATATATGGGGCACAGATTGTTAGAGTCCTCCTGTTTTTCTGGAGTGGTTTGAAGAGGACTGAATACAAGTGCCAGTGTTAATGAAGTAGCAAGAATAGAAAGGATTAAGCAGTTCAGTTCCTTGGTAAATGGTGCTAGAAAAACTATTTATTGAATTCTACAATTCTGGTCAACAAACATTTACCCAATGCCCACCATCTTCTTCTTGAGCCAAGGTATTGGCTCTTGAAAACTCTGCCAGCAGATCAAACCTAGGCTAAATGGGACCTCAGAGACCATGATGATTGGGTGGAGAGGGAAACAGCCTTACAGGCACAGAAAAACTAGTAAGCCAAGGCAAAGAGAGAGACAGAGCACAGGTTAGGACCTGAGGATGCTTAAGTTGTCTGTTTTGGGCCTGTGGGTTACTATATATAAAAAGAATAGTGTGGAACCAGACTGGACATTGGTGTCAGATTGTGTAATGCTTCAAATGCCAGGATCAGGAGTTTGGATTGTATCTGATAGGCTGTGGAACAGCATTGAGGATTTCAGAGTGGGAAAACTATACAATCAGTGCAAAATTAGGATGATGAACCTGAGAGTTTGGTATTCAAAACTGAAAGGACTTTAGACATGCTTTAGTCCTAGGAGCAGAGATTGTAAAATCATAGCTCAGCAGTCTACAGGCCAACTAGTCCTACTCCTTCATTTTCTAGATGAGGAAACTAATGCAAGAATCACTTTAGTGGCTTGTCCAAAGTCACCAGGTACTTTATATCAGAGCTAGATTTTGAACTTAGTTCTTCTGCCTCTAAAACCAAAGTTTTTTCTAGCCTCTAGCTGTCTGATTTGCAGCAGGAGGTAGAACAGAAGAGATAACCTCCAAAATCTGTCCTCAATTTACCTTTTCACTTAGGATTTATACTATGCTTTCTTATATGTTTCCCACACCAGCCAAAATGGGTTACTTGCCATTCTAGTAGTATATTTTTTTTAGGTTTTTCCAAGGCAAATGGGGTTAAGTGGCTTGCCCAAGGCCACACAGCTAGGTAATTATTAAAATGTCTGAGGCTGGATTTGAACTCAGTTACTCCTGACTCCAGGACCCACACTCTATCCACTGCACCACCTAGCCGCCCCTACTTGCCATTCTACAAGCCATACTCTTCTTCCTCTCTGCCTTGATGTTCCCTATGTCCCTCCATCTCCCATATCTTGCCAATTATAACAGATCTAGACAGACCTGAGAAACCTACCTTCATTACTTTACACATACAGAAACTGAGGTCCAGAAAAGGTGACTTGTTCAGGATGATAGGGATAGCAAAGTAGAGAACTGCTATTCAAATAAATGTCCTCTGACTCCATATCCATTGCCCTTTTCAATACACCCAGTAGGACAGATTAGGCTGTCAGAAATGATCTGCAATTAAAAAAAACACCAGAATCTATCCTTTTCTTTTAAACTCTTGCATTTGAAAAAAGTAAAAATTTTGAATTAATTATTTGGAACGTGTGCAGTATCTAAGCATTAGTGGGTAATGCCAACCCCGGCAATGTAAAATTAATCATATTCCTCCTTATCTCTAATTGCCTCGTATCTCTTGTATACATGGGGAGGGAAGCTACATTCTCTTGCTTCCTGTGTTTCTTTACACCTTCCTCCCTTGACGTTCATTGTTGGTGATGCTTTAGAGGCTTTCTTCCTCCAGCCCTTCCTAGAATGTGCTTTGGTGACGCCTCCAGCTGCTGAGCCCTAGAGGAAGATGAGGCCAGAGGAGGAGGTGAGGGAAAGGGAACTGCCCAAAAAGAGGAAACAAAAACTGAGAAGAGTTGGCAATTTTTTTTTGGGGGGGGTGAGACTGGAAACAGCAGGGCAGCAGGAAGAAAGCATATTTACCTTCCAAATGCCTTATTTCCTTTTTGAATAACCATTTCACTTTTCTCAAATGGTATACATTTCCTTCCCGAGATGCCCCAAATTCCTTTCCCAAAGAATGCTTGAATAGCAACCTGGCTAAGAAAACTTTGTTGAGAAATTACAAATCACTAATGCAAGTGCTTCTCCGAATTGTTTTCCTTTTGTTTTGTATCATTTCCACCCTTATAAAATCAAACTTTCTGTTAAATGTTTCTATAGTAATTCAGCCGGTCTAAACCATCTGCTGGGGAGCATCTGTAGAAGTCTTTGAGGCGTACTCAGCATTGTATCTTCTGTTCAGCTTGGCACAAAGGCATGCTGTTCAAATCCCATGGCCTCGTTGCAGGCTTTCCATCAGGGCTGTACTTCCCACCAACTTCTCATGCTCAGGAAAAACCTAGACACACACATGCGGTTCATTCACTCTTGTTCAGCCCGTCCAGTTCCTTGGGCGATCATTGTTACGTGAGAAGCCAACCCCACCATAAGGCAAGATTGTTTGACCCACTGCCCCCTTGTAACATTGATAACATAGTTAACAGTGGAGCCCTCTGCCCCTTGCATCACTGTTTTGCCTATTGTGCTGTTTTCACAGAACCAATTAATAATGTTAAGCAGAGTCTTCTTGTATTCTGATTGATGTTTACATTTTCCATTCTGGAATCATAGATTCAGTTCAATTCAGTTCATAAAAAAACCAATCACTGACAGTCACTGTGGTAGATGAACGATTCACTTATTGTTAGAATTGAAAGGACCCTTAAGAAATCAATGGGTACAAATATTATTTTACAGATGAAGAAACTGAGAACCAGAGACACTTACTCAAGGTCATATAACCAGTAAGGAGCAGAGATGAGAGATGAATGTGCATCCAAATCCAATATTCCCTATATAATCCACAGTCTTATCTTGTGGTGATATTTTCTCTTCCTTTCCCAAATACTTGTGTCAGAGGCTTGTGGCATTAGCATTCACACGTGTGTGTTAACCACTGTTATAACTTGCACCGGAGGGAAAATATTATTTCTCATAAATGCTCAATAATTATAGTCTTTATTGTATCCAAATCTATGTTGTGACACCTAGCAAAAAGCTTTCAGACCTTGGGTACGATGGTTGACAGATACTTACAGGTGGAAAATGTGTTTCTTAGGTATCTGGTTTATTCTCTTGCTGCCACAGTAAATATTCATCTAAAATAGCATTAACCTTCTGAAAAAGAGACTGAAATTAATGAAAAGAGGGTTTATTAGGAAAATGTATTCTTGGGGAATAATTATTCATAGTCATTCCTGTTTCTGTCAGAGAGTTTAGAATGTTCACTTCTGACAACAGATGTTAACCAGAAGAGATGAGGAATGTGTCAGGCAGTGGTTTTAATATTATGTTTGTAATTTGCTTGGCCATGCTGAATTCTTAGGCATAACAAAGTATTACCAACTTCCAGATAAGGGGGGAAGAGGGGGAGAATGATTGTTTTGCATGTGCTGTTGATAAGAGAGGAGTAATTTTCTCAGTAATTTAACTCTTTAAGCATAACTAGCAGTTACATAGTCCTCCAAACTATCAAAAAACATCCTTGGGAGATCTGGGAAATAGAATAAACAAGATGTGTTCATTTGGTTGTTTATGACTACTCCATTATTTGGAACTGTTATGAAATGAATGTTGTTGTAGCAGTAGCAGCAGCAGCAGGAGGAGGAGGGGGAAGAGGAAGAGGAAGAAGAGAAGCAGGAGGAAGAAGAAGAGGAAGAGGAGGAGGAGAATTAGCATCCCCATTTTTATTGGCAAGGAAAGTGAGGCTCCTAGATGGGAATTGAATTACTTAAGATTATATTTCTAGTAAATGGTAGAACCAGGGCTCAAAACTGGATTGTCTAACTCTAGGTTTAGCCTTTGTATTTCTTAACAAGTCTTCATTTGCAGGGGAAATTCATGAGTGAATGGAATGACATTAGGGATGCTCAAATTGTAGACTGGGAAGTATTTTTTTTAGGGTTTTTTTTTGCAAGGCAAATGGGGTTAAGTGGCTTGCCCAAGGCCACACAGCTAGGTAATTATTAAGTGTTGAGACCGGATTTGAACCCAGGTACTCCTGACTCCAGGGCTGGTGCTTTATCCACTATGCCACCTAGCCGCCCTGGGAAGTATTTTTTAAAAAGACTGAAACTATCCCAAAATAATCTTGGAACTAATAAGATGATAGATACACCTTCAAGAGGAGATTGCATAAAATTTGACCAATAAACGATCAGCAAGCTTCCAAAATTATGTAAGAAACCATCCAAACTCCTTCCCTTACCCCCCTCTTTTTTTTTTAACTAAGTGGGCAACCCATTGTTGTTATCTTCTCAGTCATTCTTAAATTTTAAAAAAAAATTGTATAGCACCAAATATGACCTTTTCCATATTTTTAGAAAGTTTCCATGTAAATTAATCCCTGAGAGCCCTAAAAATTAGATGACCCCCAGCATACATTTCTTCTCTATGTACTTGGTTAGGTCCTACTTTTATAACTTCATCTGAATTGTCATTGCCATTTAGTTCACTGAGTACTAAAGTGATGGGATTTATATGTGGTAATTAGTCTGTTGCCCTAGGCGAGAATAGATTGTTGTTTGCATGTTAACAGAGCTGTTCCATTTAAAATCTGTTTGTTATCCTTCCAGTTTCATCCATAAATAATCATAGGATCATCATCCTAGATTTAATGGGATCTCACACAAAACTTTTTCCTGCATAATTTTTGAGGTATTTTATGAACAATAAAATAATAATAATAATAACTAACATTTATATGAGTGCTTTATAAATAGCTTATTATCTCATTTTATCTCCATAACAACCCTAAAAAAGATAAGTTCTATTATTATCCCCATTTTACAATTAAGGAAATTGAAGTAGGCAGAGGCTAAGTGACTAACCCAAGATCAAACTGCTTGTATGTATCTGTACCCAGATCAAAACTCAGGTCTTCTTCACTCTAGGACCATAAAATTAAACTTCTCTTAATCTCCTATTATCCTTACCTGTAAGGTTTTATAAATAAGCCTGTCTCCTTTAACTACCTTTTTGACTTAACTGAGGACCTGACTGCCTTCTTAAGTCAAACCCACTTTCTGTGTGCCCCTCTTAGTCTCCCTTAACTTGAACTATGTGGGTTTAGAAGACTTTTTTGTGACTTAAAGAGTTCCTCCACACACACCAGTAACATTTGCTATTCTTTCAGTAATATTTGTTTCAAAACAACTATATTAGCACAGGGAAATAAGCTTTCCTCCTTCCCAAGGTCATTCATTTACGTTTAACCTAGCAGAATCTTCTAGAACAAAAATAGGTTCAATTTTCTGCATAAAATAGTATGTGAAAACCAATAAGATCACAGGTCTTTTGTGATCTGGAAGAAGAACTAGATTCAAGCCTCTGAGAACTCCTTCACTGGTCAATTATGAAGACCTTAAGGAATGTCATCTATACAAGTTCCTATTAAATCCTCTTTGAACTTATCAGAAAAACTCTCTGTCTATGAAGCCACTTAGTGTAGTTGTCATAGTTAGAATCAAAGCTGGATTCTGAGGCCACCATCTTGGTAATGAGACATGATGAGGAGGAAAATCAGGTCAGGGATAAAGAGTCATAGAATATCTGAGCATGAAGGTACAGTAGACCTGTTGGAGGAGATGTCTACAGGAGAACAAATCATCATCTCCCTTTAAAAAATCCTCTCACTTAGAATTGTGAATTTATAAATATACTTACCAAAAGACAATGTCTTTGGGGGGTGAGTTGGTGATGAGAATTTAAAATGAGTGAATTAGGGGGTGTTAAGATTTATTGGGTTTACTACACTTGTATTAATGCAGTTCTTTTAAAAATCCAGATAGTCATTTATTTATCATTATCATAACATTCCTCCATACATGCAGGTAGTGAATGCCCAGAAGCTATCTGTTGACTTCCTAGTGTTAATTATATAGAAGTGACTAGACAAGAAAAGAGACATGTATTAGCACCCATGTTTTTTATTTTTTATTTATTTTTTGGTTTTTGCAAGACAATAGAGATAAAAAGCAAGGTCACACAGCTAAGTAAATATTAAGTGTCTGAGGCTGGATTTGAACTCAAGTCCTTCTGACTCCAGGGCCAGTGTTCTATCCACTGTGCCACCTAACTGACCCCCTCCAAGTTTTTTAACAAACATTTCCTACCTCCTGAGTATGGAGGCAGCAAAATAGACAAGAACACTGGAATTCTGCCAGAGATACTTGCTAGCAGTTTGACCACGGGCAAGTCACTTAGCTTCTCTAAGATCCAGTTTCCTCCTCGATTAAATGGAGATAATTGTAGTGTCTACCTCACATGGCTATTATGAGGCCAGATAGGATAATGTACGATAAAGTGCTTTGTAAATTTTATAGCTCTCTTACCAATGTCAGCCTTATGATTACAGAACTAGGCTGTGAGGAAGAAACAAAGTTTAGCTAGTCCCTGTCCTCAAGGGGCTTTATGAACTAGGACAGGTAGAAAGACATAAAGAGAATAAATTAGAATAAAATCACAGCATCTCAGGATTGGAAGGGACTTCCAATGGGCATCTGAGCAGGAATCTTCTGTAGGCTCTCCCTGACAAGTGGTCTTCTAGCCTAAACCTGGAAACTTTCGGTAGCAGAAAATTCCCTCACATATCCCACTTCTAGAAAGCCAAAATTCTTAGAATTTTTTCCTTTCCTTGGGCTACTGTCTGATGTTTCTCTGTAATTTTAAGTCACAGTTCCTCCAAGCTCTGCCTTTTGGATGCCTGCCAAAGTAGTCTAATCCCTCTGTCCTATGATAAAGCAAAAACAAAAACTGACATCTTTAACCCTTAAGGCTTTGCAAAACACTTTAAAACAAACATTCTCTCTTTTAATCCTTGGGATAAAGTAAGGATGATAGATATCATTATCCTCTTCCTCAGGTCAGAAAATTGAGACCCAGAAAGGTTAGGTGACTATTTGAAGATAATTATCATATCTCCCTAAATCTTGTCTTTGGACTCAATATTTGATTCCTTGAGCTGATCTTTATATGAATAGCTCCCATCTTCTTTACCATCATGTTCCTCCTCTTCCATATAGACTTCAATTTGTCAGAATCCTTCTCAAAAATGTGGTTCCTAGGGGCGGCTAGGTGGCACAGTGGGGGCAGCTGGGTGGCGCAGTGGATAAAGCACTGACCCTGGAGTCAGGAGTACCTGGGTTCAATCCGGTCTCAGACACTTAATAATTACCTAGCTGTGTGGCCTTGGGCAAGCCACTTAACCCCATTTGCCTTGCAAAAAAAAAATACAAAAAAACCTAAAAAAAAAATGTGGTTCCTAGAACTGAACACTATCCTCTGAATGTTTGTGACCAGCGCCAAGTCAACAGAACCATCACTTCCTGTGTCCCAGACCCCACCCATTTCTTAATGCAACCTAAGATTACATTAGACTTGTCTTCTTTTTGAGGAATGTCACATCACATTCTTTATCCATAGTAAGTTCCCAGTGTATTAAATACCCTAGCTCTTCTTCATCAGGATAGCTATACAGATTCATCTCCCCTCTGTACATTTGTGTCTAAGTGATATGTTGAACCCAATTGTGACTTTATATTTGTACTTATCAGATTTCACTTTACTAAAATTTGTCAACTTGTTCTAGTCTGATTAGTCCTCTAAAATTTCATTTTTTTGATCTCTTAAGGTCCCCTTCTGGCTTTAAGATCTGTGATAACTTTTGTTACTTAATAAAGAAGTTTGAAATTTCTTTAGGGCAAAAAGGCAAGCCATTCTCTGAATGGAAAAGTTGGGAATATTTAAGAGATTTCTCCACTGAAGTTAAATTCAATGGACTTTAACCAATAACCTTGCTATAAATGAGAAGAAATAAGATGCAAATACAGATAGCTATAATACATCATGTTCCATGCCAAATATGTTAGAGATGCAGACTGTGAAGACACAGGGAGAAGGTTATTACTGATGGAGAATCAGGGAAGATTTCATGAAGAAGGTAGAATTTAGCTTGGATTTTAAAGGGTGAATACACACACAAACATATATAGAGATAGAGATAGAGATAGATTAGATATAGAGATAGATATAGATATATAGATATAGATATAGATACAGATACAGATATAGATATAGATACAGATACAGATACAGATATGTATATATTAGCTGGAAATGGGGGGAAAAAGAACTTACTCAGCCCAGTGAATAACAGAGGAAAAGCATATAATCAGAAAATTGCAAGTAAGTTTAGGGGATACTACAGTTTGGCTATAGTATAAAGCATGTACAAGGGAACACTGTGAAATAAGGATGGGACTAGATTATGGAAAGGTCTTGAATTCCAGAAAAGTTCATCAGAAAAAGGGAAATACAAATGATACATATTTTCACCTTCATGATGAGATGGGAAAGATTATTTTGACAGAATGTAGCAAGTATTTAGCGGGGAGAGAATAGTGGAATTTGGAAACCATTTTGGGAACTATTGTGACAGTATTAGAATAGTTATGTGGTTCAATGAACAGACCACCAGGTATGGAGTCAGGAAGACCAGAGTTTAAATCTTCCCTTAACCACTAATTTGTCTGTATGACTGGGGCAAGTCACTTAATCTATTATTTTTTAGGTTTTTGCAAGGCAAATGGGGGTTAAGTGGCTTGCCCAAGGCCACACAGCTAGGTAATTATTATTAAGTGTCTGAGGCCAGATTTGAACTCAGGTACTCCTGACTCCAGGGCCAGTGCTCTATCCACTGCATCACCTAGCCACCCCTAAGTCATTTAATCTTTGCTTCAGTTTCCTCAGCTGTAATATGGGGATAATAATGGCACAGAACACCCAGAGTTGTGAGGATCAAATGACATAATAATTGTAAAGTGCTTAATTCAGTGTAAATACATAGTAGATGCTATTTAATTTTTGTTGTTATTCTTATTTTAAAATTTCAGGTAGGAATAATTATGGCCTACCCTAGGGAGTGACCTTTGAGAACACAGAGAAAAGAAAGGCGTATGGAGCAGAATTAGAATAATACCCTTTCCTTAGAACTCCTGATTTTTTGCACCCAACCTCAAACCTATTCTTCCCTCGCCTGTGGGTGCAGCATCCCCACAGACTCTGCACCTAGCTCTCTGCTGCACAAAGTCATCGACTTGATGGCATCATCTGCTTTTTCCCTGCTTGCCTTGCTTCATTGTGTTCTGTCCTCAGGAATAGCAGAGTGGCAATGCTTCTGAGAGGAACCAGGGATCTCCGGGAGTTCCTAGCCTATCCATCTGTTTCTCCCTTTCCCTTATCATAATTCTGGTAGTAGGGTGGTGAAATCAAGAGTCAAATTTGGAGGCAAAGAATCTGGGTACTGCCAAATATCAGAAATGGAAGGAAACTAGGAGATCTTCTCAAGGAACCATCTCATTTTATGAAACTTGAAAACAAAGCAGAAATAATTTACCCACGGACAAAGATAAAAAAGTGGCATGATTTGGACATAATTTTTCTGACTCCAATATACTATACTGCCTCCACTCTATGTTTTTACTACCTGTCTTTGAAATCAAGTGGTTGTACTAAATGGACCCTAAGTTCTCTACTAGCTCAAAGTCTTGTGGATTCAGATCCTATCACTTATCAGCAAAATGCAAAACCAGAGGTTTTAAGAAAGCAGATTGATTTATAAGAAGGTTCCAAAGCCACATGCTTCAATCCAGTCATGAATATAGTAAATCAGGGGGTAGAGACATAGATTTGGAGTCAGAGAATCTGTTTTCAAGTCTCGCCTGTGACACTTATTGCCTTTGAGACCTTGGGCAAGGTCACAGAGGTATCTGAAAAGCAACAAACAGGACAGAAACTATAGGTGGGAAAGAGAATCCCACTGTTCTTGAGTTTCAGTATTTGGAATTCACAGGAGGGTCATTTTAGGATGTTGAATGAGAAAGAAAAGTTGACTGCTTCTCTCTTTTCCTTCTCTATTACCTTTGGTTTCTTATTTGAGGAAGAATAGCTATGTTTTTGCACCTGCAGTTTTGATGGGTAAAAAATTACAGATGACCTAAAGGACACTATAGAAACACATAGTGGGTATCAGTAGGTTGTAGCATGTGCTGGTGATGACTTACATACACGAAACAGCATGAAAGATGCCATCAAAGACACATATGACTGAAGAAGGAGGTGGTGTAATAACCATGTAACCCAAGTGAAGGACAAGAGTTGGGCAGCCGCAGTACTGCCCTGGTCTCTCCAATAACAACCTGAGCAAGTCCACCACTGCTTTCAATGGATTCTTTTTTTTGTTTGTTTGGGTGTTTTTTTTGTTTTGTTTTGTTTTTTAGTTTTTGCAAGGTAAGGGAGTTAAGTGGCTTGCCCAAGGCCACACAGCTAGGTAATTATTAAGTGTCTGAGGTCACATTTGAATTCAGGTACTCCTGACTCCAAGGCCAGTGCTCTACCCACTGCACCACCTAGCGGCCCCTTTTCAATGGATTCTTTATGGAGAATTCATTGAAAATCAGAGAACAGAAAAACACGAGCGGAAAGTGTACCAAGGTTGAGATTTGCATGACTTTTTTTTTTTAGTTTCCAATTATTTTTTATTTCATTTTTATTTCTCAATTACATACCAAGATAGTTTTCACATTCATCTTTTTTGTAAATTTTTGAGTTCCACATTTTTCTACTACTCTCCCTTCCTTCCCCCCCTCCCTGTGGTGGTAAGCAATCTGATAAAGGTTGTCCATATACAATCATGTTTAATATATTAACATATTAATCATGTTAAGAAAGAAGAATTATAACTAAGGAGAAAAAACCATGAGAAAGAAAGAAAAATGTAGAAGAAGTTTTAAAAATGAACATGGTGTGCTTTGCTCTGCATTCAGAAGCCATAATCCTCTCTCTGGATATGCATGGCATGCTCCTTAACAGATCTCTGAGGATTGTCCTTGATACTTGAAATGCTAAGAAAGTTGTACCTAATCCCTCAATGTGACTGTTAGTATGTACAATGTTCTCTTGGTTCTGCTCACCCCACTCAGCATCAGTCCATGCAAGTCTCTGCTGGAGAGAATACCAGAATCATTAGAGATCTTTGTGTCTAAGTAACTATGACTTTGCTTCTTAAGGGAATGCCTAAATAATGGAGATTAGAAATAAAAGAAAAAAGCATTTATTACCACTATTTACTATTTACCAGGAACTGCACTTAGTGTTTTAAAAATATTATCTCATTTGGTATTTATAATAACACATGGAAATAGGTCCTATTATTACATTTTACAATTGAGGAAACTAAAGTAAACAGAGGTTAAGTGACTTGCCCAGGGTCACATAGCACAAGTAAGTTTCTGAGACTGGATTTGAACTCAGATCTTACCCACTCCAGGACCAGTGCTTCTTCCACTGCTCTACCTAGGCATTTCTGCTGTTAGTTAATGATACAGATTAGTTAACAAATGTTCTATAGGAAAGTGGGAATAATGAGGAAGTATAGCATAATGGAACTTCCTTGAACATGAATCTGTGGATTTGAGTGCCATCTCTTGTGTGACATTTTACTACTACTTCTATGACAGTTTACAAGATTCTCCTACCTTTAAGACCATAGTTTCATTCTCTGAAAGATGAAGACATTGGGCTCAATGGTCTCTAAGTTCCTTTCCAGCCCTAATGATCTGTGAATATGTAGGACTACAACATAGACTTTTTAGACGATTTAATTGATATGGCCATCCATAACACAAATAAACCTGTCTGCCCATTTACAAGTTGAATATAGTATCTACATTCATATCAGAAGGATAAAAATATAACTTAGGGTTCTGAAACTGTGAAATTTAGTCACTGATTCAGTATGTATAATTAAAAAAAACATCCTTCGAAAGAGAGGGGGTATTTTAAGCTATAATAAGGGCACTTTTAGAATAAAACAGTGGGAAGGCTGGCAAGGATTTTAGCTTTTTATTTTGTTTATATTGAGTTATGCAAAAATGTGTGAAGTTTGACTAATATTTATTGTATCCCACAATGCTCTCTGCTTACAGTTAGTTAGCAAATATTTATTGAACTCCTATTATTGGCCAAACATCATACTACCTGCTATTTCTATAGCACTCTATAAAGCTCTTCAAAACAATACTAGTTAGTACAGAGGTTTTTCTTTTCTTTTCTTTCTTTCTTTCTTTCGTTCTTATTTTTTTTTTATTTTTGCAAGGCAGTGGGATTAAGTGACTTGTCCAAAATCACACTGCTAGGTAATTATTATATGTTTGAGATCAGATTTGAACTCAGGACCTCCTGACTCTAGGGCTGGTGCTCTCTCCACTGTGACACCTAGCTGGCCCCAGTACAGAGGTTTTTCAACAGCTCTGGGATCTCAGAGTTGGGAGCCCTCTTCATATAGACTGAAAACCCTTTCTTGCCTCCTTAATCCTATAATTCCCCATCTAGATTTTCCCAAATTCTCCATAGTCAAGGCCATCAAAAAATTTAGGCAGACTTCCTCCCATTCTTCTCATGGATACCAGTATGGTGCTGGGTCTGTTCAACCAATAACCCTCACTTTTCCAACTTCCCTTTCTGATCACATCTATCCTGGATTTTGTCTTTTATAGCTCTTCTTAACCATACATCATCTTTGATGATACTATAATGCCACCTTTTCTGCAAGAGTTCTATTCTATCACCACCCTAATCCAGTGCTAGTCCCTTCCTTCTGTTTATTATTTCCAATATATATATATATATATATGCATATATATATATATGTATATATATATGCACATAGACCAATTACTAGAAAAGTAAGTGCTTAAGAAATGTTTTTTTGACTGACTGTATCTTTCTGTTATCCTTTGGTAAACCTGAAATTTTGATTCTTCTGAGATGGGAAGAGGTACAATATTATTTTTAACCATCTCTTATTTATAGCTGAGAACCTCAAGGCAGAAAGTAGCATACTCTATGTCTAATTTGGGGTACCATAGGGTTTTAATCAAAACTAAGCACCTTTTCATTATACCAAATGCCTCTCAAAAACATTTCACTTTTTGTGTGTTTTGTTTTGTTTTTTCAAACCAAATAGCAAGTTTCATGGGAATTTAAATGGTCATTTGCAGAGCATCCATTCCAGAGAAGAACAATTGGGGTTCCCTGACTGCTTTTGAGATGTATTTCTTTAATATCAGGCCAAACACGTAACTTTGGCCTTTTTTTCATTTGCTCCTGAAGCTTTGCACCATTTGCAGTGACAGGAAGTCAATCCAAGATGTGTTCTCTGGGATAGTTAGAGCATCTCATAGTAGCCTATACTGGAGGCTACTAACATGGTGGCATGCTTTTTGCTCTGGCCAAAAAAACATTTTAAATACACATATACAAGCAACAACAACAAAAAGTTTCAGTCCCCAGAAACTAGATTAAATTGTATATGAAATCTGATTAATAATAGACCCAGTCTTGAATATATGAATGAAGGGCTTAAATCAATTGATCATTGATAGAAACTATGAAGCAAGAAGCAGCTTAAGAGTGAAAAGCATTGAAAATTTAAACATAACTAATGAAAATAAACTATCCCCCCCCCGCCTTGCTTGAGAGAATGGGTAAGAGTGTTTACCACTTACAAATAAGAGTTTGGGTGTTTTGCGGATCATTATTTTCATGTTATTAGCCAATAGAATCACAACCTTGCTTCTTTCTCCTTGGAGCAATGGAACTACATTACTTTCTTGTTCCATTGTGATGTGAATGTGACCCTGAGCACAAGAAGGATATATTAGCGCCAGCTTTGACAGCTTTTGCCAATCTAGAACTTCTTTGAGTCTTGCCAGTATGTAAGGAGGCACTATAGCATTTAATATGCTAGTTATACAGTCAGAAGTCCTGGGTTCAGATCCCACCTCTGAAGATTATTGCTGGGGTGGGCAAGTCTAATAACTTTTCCAGATCTCAGTTCCCTCATCTGTAAAATGGTAGAGTAGAACTGAAAGTCTCCTGATGCTTCCAGCTATGAGCCTATGAGTCTTTATCTTAGGTCCAGCCTAATTAAGTATGGAGAAACTGGTGACAGCCACCAAGGAATTTTTTTTTTGCCAAATAATTATAAAAAAAGCCTAGGATCTACATTTATGAAGGATAATCCCATATCAATTACATATTTCAAGAAACAGTGGAATGTAGTGGGAAAAGTACAGAACTTGAATTGGGAGGACTAAATTCCAGTCTTGCTCTTCTTCTGACTACCATGGTGACCTTAGTCAACCCACTGTTCTGTCTCAGTGAAAAATGAAGGGAGTAGACTAATAATCCCAAGTCACTTTTAGCTCCAAATTCTATATTTATATCAATGTGATTTGGGCTATTGAAGTACTTTCTCAGTTAGGCTTTTCAAAATCAAAAGCTAAGCAGAATTGGAAAATCAATAATATTTCCTCCATATGTTTACCTTATGCCATCTTCCTCTGCCAAACTCCAACTAATTTAGCACATTGCTTAGATAATGGCATAACCTAAACTAGGTTTCATTTCAATTTACTCAAATATCCTTACCAGTGGTCAACATCTGTAATTGGCACCTGTAGTTGCATGGTAAGTAGATCCAGCCTCTTTCTTACTTTCAGTTATGCCACTAAGCTGTGTGAGAAACTCCTTATCTTGTTTATCTGGATATATTTGACCCCAGCTGTTGTGGAAAATGTCAAATTTTGACTGGCCTTCTGAAACTTGGACATCTCCAGTTATTAAGTCTGCCATGTAATTGCTCAATTCCCTACTTCCCTTTGTCTATGCAATCCCACTGAGGGGCTGTGGATCTATGCTCTTCATGAAAAGTGCAATGTTCAAGGCTGCTTTTATTTCTAAATCTTGAAAAGGGAGATGTTGGCACCTGTTTCTTGGAAAAAGGAGTGCTATTACAAATTGGAATGGTCTACCTCAGAAGGTAGATGCCTTCAGTTTAGGACTTCAAGAAAAGATCATCCTTACATTTTATCCTTGTAAGTTATTTGAGACTAGGGACTCTTTTTTTTTTTTGCTTCTGTTTTTATATTCCCAGCCCTCATGGAAATGCCCAGCACATATTAAACCATTAATAAATAGTTGTTATCTCTCTCTCTCTCTCTCTCTCTCTCTCTCTCTCTCTCTCTCTCTCTCTCTCTCATATATACATTTATCATCTTCCTTCCAATATCCATACATCTATTATCTATTGATCTACCCATCTACTTCTCTACCTGTCATCTACCTCTGCACTTGCTGTTTAGGCATTGATTGGAATGATTGTTTGAGGTCTCTTCTACCTCTGAACTCCTGGAATCTCCAAGTATGCTGTCACCTCTTCTGACATTGGTCGCATTATGAGGCTAAGTGAATTATCCTGAAATGCTGTGTTCTCAATTACTAAACCACCATCATTAGATCTTAGGATTTCAGTCTGGAAGGGACTTTTGAGACCTAGTCCAATCTTCTCATTATGCAGAAGAGTAAACTAAAGCCTAGGCAGAAGGGGCTCACCAAAATTCTTATCAGTTGAGCCAGTATTTGTACCCAAGTCCTCAGATGAGTCACATGCATCTTTCCAACCTGATTGAGCCAGGAGAACTTGATGGATGCTAGCATTGTTCTTACAACTGTAATTCTCCTATGTTTTTTCTTTTTTTTCCTACCTGTGCTTATGAGCACATGATAACTATGCCTTACATCCAGATACCTCTCACACTCACAGTAAGGTAGAGTTGTTGATCATAAGCAAGGATACAACCTTTGCCAGGACTTTGGTCACCAACTTGTGGAAGATCCAATATAGAGATATCTTGGGAACAGTGCTATGGATGGTTTTCTTATTGGAAAAAATTTGCCTAGCCAACCTATCTGCATGGCTATTTGGATAGCCTTTGGGGCACTTTGTTTAAGAAAAAAAATCCTGGGTGGCAACTTAATCATAATAGACTGCAGTGTTCAGAAGCACTGTTTCTCAGACACTAACAAAACATCTCTGCCTTTTTGAATGTGACTGATGGAGTCAGAACATTTGAGTTAAAAAAAAGTTCTAAACGAAGTCAAACCTCCCTTGTCCCATGTTTAGCACGGAGAAGAGGAGCCCTAGGGTAGAGAATGTTGCTGCCTTCAAGTATCTGATAACAAAGATTGTATTTCTTTTTGGTGCCAGTTTAAGTTCAGTATAAGGGAAAACTTCCTAATAATCAGAACTAGACAAAAGTGGGATAGATTGTTCCAGGAATGTGGTGAGCTCCCACTTGCTGGATATTTTTACACAGGAAGTAGCTGAGTACTTGTGGGATATATAGTTTAGAGGGGATTCTTAATATGGCATGGGTTAGATTGGGTACCCATTGAATTGTCTTCCAACTTTCATATCTTGTGCTTCTAGACCTAACTTAGTGACATATATATATATATATATATATATATATATATATATATTTAGAGCTGAATAAATGCTTATTGCATTGTTTCTGTGGAAATTTAAAGAGATGAAGATTATGTGTCCTATTGAAAGTTAGGTTCCATATTAGCTTAACAATGAAATAACTGACATGGAAAGATGACTTGATTAGATATTTGATTTTTTTTCTGGGGTGGGAAGGGGGAGAAGCATTCATTTATTCCATGACTACTTATCAAATAGCTACTTATATGCAAAGCATTGTGTTACAGTTATTAAACATGGTCCTTGATTTTGCAGAGCTTACAGTTTAGCAGTGGATTTCAACATGTATACAAGTATGAAAGACAATAAAATAACTACATATGGTAAAATTCAAATGATAGGAGATAATATGAAAAGAAAGATACAAAGGGCTAGGGGAGATTGAAGGAAGGAGAGATCAACTTCAGCTGAAGAAATTAGGAAAAGCTTCTTGGAGGAGGTGGCACAGAGTTGACTTCAGAGTTCAGCTCATAAAGAGGAAAAGAGAAAACATCCCAGGTTCAGCTTGACCAAAGGCATGGGGTCATTTTTGTGAAGAATATTTGAGGGGGATAAAGTAAACCTAGTTTACCTAGAGCTTCAAATTTTGGGGAAAGAAGTACTATAAGTTAAAACTATCAGGGAGCTAGTTGAATAACCAGTCCCAGAGATTGGTCATAAGTGGCTATGACATCATCTTTAGCCAGAGATCTCTAGGGAAATATAGCAAGCATCAGTCTTCAGCCCTGTGCTATTTAATGCTTTTATCAGTGGGGTGAATAAAGGTTTAGATGGTATGCTTATCACATTTGCAGATGTCACAAAACTGGGAGAGAGAGTTAACCCACAGAATGACAAAGTATGAATCCAAAAAGATTTCAACAGGCTAGAATCACATACTGACTCTAATTAAATGAATTCTAATAGAGACTAATATATTGTGTAAGATTTGGGTTCAGAAAAATCAATTCCACAAATACCCATAGTACTTGCCTCACAAGGATCCTGGGAAATTCCAGATAATGTATATAAAATGCTTTATTCCCATTACAGTTGTGGTAAGATTGAGAAGTAGTTAGGTAACAGTTGCTATAGAACATCTAGGGATTTTAGTGGACTGGAAGCTTAATATTAGTCCACAGTGTGATATAGAAGCCAGAAAATGAAAGAAATCTGAGAGTTATTTGAGTTTGAGAAAGACAGAAGGCATCTGGAGTATTTTGTTCACTTATTCACATCACATTTTAGCAAGGACATTGACAGAGGAGAACAATCCACATGAGAAAGGAACTCAAGGTCACACCAAAGAAGGGCCTGTTGAAGAAACTAGTGACATTTAACCTGGAGAATGGAAGACATAGGGTAAGGAGCATAGAGTAGCAATATTTCAGGATTTGGAGGCCTGTCTTTATGGAAAAGGCATTAAACTTTGTTCTTTTTAGCCTCAAAAGATTAAAAGGTCACAGATCTAGAGTTGCAAGGGACCTCAAAGACCATCTAGTCCCTCATTTTACAGATAAGGAAATTGAAATCCAGGAAGGATAATAAGTCTCTTGTCTGAGAGATCTATCCAACCTTGAACCAAAGTACTCTGACTACAGTCAGTGACCTTTCCATTGTAGCACCCTGCCTTCCATTAAAGTTTTAGAAAAGCAAATTTCGGCTCAATGTAATGAAAACTAACATATCTATCAATGAGAGCTATCCAAAAGTAGAATGAGCTGCTTTGGTAAAGAGGTTCCCTATTAGTAGAGGTCTTCTAGAGAAGACTATTATGACCAACTTATTAGGAATGTTACAGAGGGAACTTTTGGTCAGTGATAAGTTGAACAAGATAGCTACTGAGTTCCTTCCTCTAATAGTCTGTGAATTTACAAGGTGTTGACTGGACATCAAGGTGAACATATTTTATAGGTAATTGGAGATATAGGTAGTGAGTTTTGAGAAATGGTTAGGACTAGAGGTTTGAGAGACACTAAGTGACTTCCAGAATAAAATACTTGAGGAAATGTGATGGAATGGATGGAAAATATAAATAGAGGTGCTGACCTCAGGTAGAAGTAGTTACCTCTTCTGTCATTGAA
This sequence comes from Macrotis lagotis, assembly GCF_037893015.1. Taxonomy (NCBI): domain Eukaryota; kingdom Metazoa; phylum Chordata; class Mammalia; order Peramelemorphia; family Peramelidae; genus Macrotis; species Macrotis lagotis. The sequence continues at coordinate 83,065,034 of NC_133658.1, forward strand.
GGAAAAGAGGAAAGGGTTCTGAGGCTAAGATGTTTTGAGGAGGGGATCTGAGGGATTAGTGTTCCACAATGGGAAGAGTTGTTTCCATTTTTTAACTTGGATAAGTGACCCATGTGTAAATCCCCCACACCTCAATTTCATTGTTCAAAGAATTGATTCTGGGTTTTTAGCTCATGGGAGAGAAGGGAAGAAGGAGTAGCTTTCTTGTTTTACCATAAGCCTAGGAAGTTGTAGGTCATAATCTAACCCCATTCTTCATTGTCAGCCTAGGAAGTTGTAGGTCAAAATCTAACCAACCATTCTTCATTGACACAGATACAAGAGTAAGAAGAAACTTGGGGGTGGGGACTAGGTAGAGAGATTGCAGTGGGTAGTGACTTGGATGCCTTCTGGAACTGAGACCTGGGAAGCTGTGGAGGAGCAAAAGGGGCTACCACCTGGCCCACTGCCCTGCGGAGCATCTGTCTCTTGAGTGAAGGAGTGGCTGCCCAAGTGGTTTGCCCATTTCCTCTTCTACATCCTCGCACCTGGCAATAACTCAAATCCACCCCACCCACACTGGATCTTCCTCCACTACCCTCACTAGCACAGGAGGTACAGATATTGATTCATGTTCCATGGAGGTTAAAAACAGGCTCTCCCTTTCCAAGATGAATGAAATGGGCTTTATTTGTGGAAGGCTAATAGGAGTGGGAACCATTTTCTTGGCTCTCTATTAGAGAGAGTGCAGTTTGAGTTTCATAGGATGCTCATGTCAACTCAGCTTTTTAAACACCTATCTTCACAGTATCTTCAAGGGCTCTGGAGAGCTTCCCGAGCCATCAAATTAAGTTTGGAAACTTCAAGACAAAGTCGTGAAGGGGACTGTCAATTAATGCATTTATACTGAAAGACGATACTTGGGAAGAGAATCTTCAAATACCAGTGCAGTTCTCCAGCCATTAAAAAGTTTGCATGGCATTTGGTTTCCATAGTTACAGAAAGCAAAACTACCTTTTTCATTTCAATGAGGAGGGCGTGCTGTCGGCTAGAGTTTTCTTTACTCTGCTTCTCAAGTCCCCATTTATGAAAACAAAAGATAACTAAATTGAAACCTGGCAATGAAATTTGTCTATGGAAGACAGCTTGATCTATAAACTCAGGTAATTTCATTTTTGTTCACCTCCCTACAATTGAATGACTTCCACGGGCACAGTATAGAATATCTGGAAGAAAGAGATGGGGAATTTATCAAACCATTTATCAAATTATTTTTCCAGTCTATCAAACTCATAAACATGCTAAAAGGGGAAATATGGGTGCTTCGATTAAATGAGGAAGGCTGAGGTGTGAGAGCATCAGTTCAGTGCCTAGCAAAAACCCAAGCCATCTGTCAGGAACAGGACTGTGCTGAAAAGGATACCAGGTCCTGAATCTGGGGTTCCCATTCATTCACTAATTCACTGTGCGATAGAAGGGGAATTGTTTTTGAGTTCAGATCCTTCATTTTCTCATCTATAAAATGAAATAGTTGGATTAAAATAATTCTGAGGTTTCTTTCAACTCTAGTGTTCTATGAGCTAATGAGTGACTTAGTGCAGCTCTAAGAGTAATCTGTCCTTAGACATTGTGTAGTAGGAGGATTACAAGATTTGAACCCAGAAATCCCAGTTTGGAGTCTTGGCCTTATTGCTGGCCACCTGTGTGACCATGGGAAAGTCACTTCCCTTTTGGAACCCTCAGTTTCTTCATCTTTAAAAACAGAGGGAAGAGCACCTGCCCTGCTGCCCTCACAGTACAGTTGATAGAAAGGAAAGTTCTTTGCCAAGTAATTCAGCAATGTGAGTTGTTGCTATGCCTGGGACCAGAAGATTTCATTATAATTTCAGTTAGTTTATGTTTTGAAGGAATGAGACAATGACAGAGTCCTGGGCTTGGAGCCAGAAATATCTAAATTCTATTTTCATTTCTGACATCTGTTAACAGTATGACTCTGGGCAAGTCATTGCTGTTCTCTGAAGTGCCATTTTCCTCATCTTTAAAATGAGGCAGTTGGCTTCTTAGATGAATTCTAAAATCTCTTCCTTTTTAAAATCTATGATCACAGAATACTCTGAAGAATCCTGGACCCACAAGTTACTAAGGTTGTGAATTTGCATAAGTATCTTCATTTCTCTGAGACTCATTTAAAGAGGATGATAATTCTAGTACCACTCAGATCACAGGGTTGTTGTGAGGAAACTTTTGTGGTTTTGAAATCTTAAAGTGCTTTCCTATTCTTACTTAGATGGGTCTCTGTATTCATTTCTGTGGTGCAATCTCACCCCTCCATATCCTTTCCCCTGTGTTCCATTGTTGTTTGTGTTCCCTTGGAGACCCAAACCCAAGAGCTGTGTAATATTCGGCTCCCACTGCTCCATTACACTCTTGCAGCCACACTCAATTCAGAATGCATGAACCAAAGGCCTATTTGTTTTTTCTCTCTTTCACGGATCCCTCTAATTTTGTTTCCATCGAAGTGTAAGATCCTAGAGGGCAGAGACTGTTTCATTTCTATCCTTGTATACTCAGCACTCAGCACTGTTGCTTATTCAAAGTGCTTGATAAATTCTTATTGTTTGATGGCTTTATTTGAATTGGCTTTTTGTACCTGCCTAGATTGGTCCTTGGAGGGTAGACCTGCAGCCTGTTGATAATCTCTACAGATTGACAGGATCTGATAGAGCTTGGATTCCATGGAGATAACCTTTGAAAACCTAGGATCCCTGTACACTATGATGATGCATCTCAGGAGGCCTTTTGACCCAATATGATAATACTATTGGTAATAATAAAGAATTACAGAGTTGTATGATTTTTTAAGGGATGAGCGAGACAAACCCCCTCTCATTTTACATTATAAAGAAACTGAAATATTTGTAATATTAAGAATAAGAATAGTAGCCAACATTTTGTAGCACTGATTATGACTCAGGCAATGTACTAAGCCCTTTATAATTATCATCTCTTTTGATTCTCATGATGACTCTAGGAGGTAGGATGGGGACACTGATCCCCCGGGGTTGGGGGTTCCCTCACATTAGCAGTATGTTTCATATCTGTGCTAGAGTGAAGACTTAAAAGGTAGGGGGCCCCTCCTCAAGCTTGGCTGTCTTTGCCAAGGCAGACACCAGTGACCCAAAGAAAGCAGTGAGAGAAATGGAAACGGCAAGTCTAGTAAGAAACCTTTAATTTTGAGTAAGCTTTAAGAGAGTTTTGTTTTTTGTTTCTGTTTTTTAACAAACCAGTTTAAGTACATGCCTTGGCTTATAAAAGTACCTGAAATTGCCTAGAATATCAACATGCATAGCTTAAGAGTATTTACAGCTATTTACATCAGGGAAAGAGAGCTCTAGAGTTATTTACAGTCTACAGAGGAGAAGAGAAAGGCAGCATAATTGTATCCCCTAAAAATACAATTGGGGGGACCATCAGTGCATGCATATTGAGATCATATTTGCATGATAGAACACAAAGGTTTTGTTCCTTCTATGTTAAGGACTAGCATGATTAAAGGACATTTTTTTGTTGGTTTTGTTTTGTTTCTAGTCTATTTGCATCAGGTGCTTTAAAATGTTCACTAAAGCGGCAGCAGTATTTACCTTGGCAATTAAAGTAACAGTACACACGACGATTTCCTACTAACTAGCGACAAGCCGCTGGTGAATGAAATATCTATTGTTTCTCATTATCCATGGACCAGCATACAGAGATCTCTCCTTGGAAAGGCAGTGCCTAAGCTATCACCATTAATTATGGACATAATATAAATGAGACTCTCGCTACAGTATGTTCTAAATGAAATATTAACAAGGCCGGTGTCTTTGAGCCTGAAAGACATGCTAACAGGGCTCACTTTATAACCAACTATCTATGAACATCACACATACATTACACAGAAATGCTCGGTCAGAGCCTAAGTCTGGCCATTAGAGGCCTGGTTACTAGATGGGCATTATTGCAAAATACATTCCCTTAATCAGTTTCTGGAAGACAGAGTTAACAGTTAATTCTTAGCCCGCCACGGCCCCGTCAGAACACCCTGTGGTTTCTCCAGTGTTTCATAGGTACTGCGGTGTTCATTTCAGCAGATGAAAAGTGGCCATTAGCTTTAAAAATCTAAACAAACCGCTTGGTGGATGTCTGTCCTAAAAGCCTCCCCTAGCAGAAACCTTCTGCCGTGGCTTGCCTTTCTGTGAAAACCCACAGTGAGGCTGCGGTCCATTCTGTACAAAACAAGGGCAGAAGTAAGCGGTTGGTTTTAAGCTGCATTATGAGGCTATTCTTTGCAATATTATGTCTGAACAAAAATCATTAATTTTGTAAGGTAATATTAAAAGTCTATATAAATATATACGGTATATATGTATGCATACATTTATATACAGTATATAGTGCTAGGCAAAACAGAAGTTGAATAAGATACATAGAATCAAAACATTGAATGTTCCAAGTGAACACAAGTTAAATACAGAAATTCTTCATCTCACAAATTCTTTTTTTTCTTACAAATGTGGCACTGTTTCAGCAGTCTCCACTGAAAATTTTTCCTATTCTCTAAATGAAGTTTTCTAATGTGGTGGGAGAGTGATTTGTAGCCCCATGTTGAGTTCCTGTACCTACTCTTTTCATTTTTGTCTGTTGAAGTTGAAGAAAATCAGATATCCCAACATGACTTTCATTCCCAGCAAGAGAATCATCCCATGCATATTTTTTTTGGAAAAGAAATGATTCCCTCTAGGATGAAGTCAATCTAGTAATTGCTACCTCACTGACCTTGGGAATCCTGGACACTGTTGGGGAGGAAGGATACTTTACACTTTGATTCCAAACCACTACTATTTTTCACATCTCTGGAAAGTGCTAATGAACAGGAGAATGAGGGTATTAAAATACTCCCCAGGTAGTTTAAACCCATCCCTTCTTCCCTTCCTTGTTGTAGGGGTGAGAGTACCACTGAGAAAGAAAAGTGCTAGTCACTAGTAACAACAAAGCCCACAGACAATGCCAGGACATTGGCAAAGCGACAGAACAGGAAAACCTAAAATTCTAAGAGTGGAGAAGTACAGGGAGAAGGGCTCAAGAATTATAGAAAAAAATCTAAGACACTTCTCCTTGAAAATACAAACCCTGAAATCCTGCCAAGGTCATTTGCCCCAGAGTTCTATACAGTTTGGCTATTTGGCTATTTGAGTTACTACAAGAAAAAGAACCACCAGACCACAGTACTTTTTTCATAAATCTACTACTCCCAGAATTCAGTTTCACTTTCCCCAAGTTCATATATACAAAGTTTCTATGCCTGAGATCTGTTTGTATCTGGGTGAATTTCTGTGGAATTTTTCCAGAGACAACAGTAACAGAGAACTCTTGCCTCTCCTTTTCTTTGACATCTCCCAAAATCTTGGCTGGAGTCAGAGAAGCAATCCCATAAATTCTAGAAAAAACTGCACAAACATGTACAACAACAACCATTTATCCAGAGCCCACTGTGCTGAGGAATATGCAGTGCTTAAAGAAGATAAAGTGTTTCCTAGAAACAGACCCATTTTTAGAGACAGAATCCCTCCAACTTTGAGAAATTATATTTACACCAGATATTTGGAAATATGGAAATCGGAGATCCAGGTGGGGACCCTTCTGAAAGAAGAAAGCGTTGTAAATCAAGGTAAAAGTCAATTTCAGGTATATCCTTGCCCCCAATATCATTGCCCAAACCAGTTGGTTCTTCACAGTTTTTGAGCATGTTGCTTACGGAGATCATTCAAGCTCAACTCAAATCTCCACCAAAAGTAGGAGGGAGATAAGGTTGCTTGTCCTCCTCCCCTGATAGGAGTCTCATCAGTTCTTTCCATGGGTCAGGTTCTCAGCTTAGAGTGTGGAGGGGCGATTTGGTTGCATGGTGATCCCCAGGTTTTGGGGTCCTTGTATCTCTCTCTATTCCCAAGAACAAGTTACTTGTTTATTGCATAGCACAAACACCTTAATGTATTATTAAAATACATTTAATGCAATGGAAACATTTTCTCCTTCAGAGGGAAAAATGACAACACTGTCTAAAGGTGGGTGACCATCACTGTTTTAATGCTTCAACAATTGAAAACTCTTACATGAATTCCTGTTTTACTCCACTGAAGGAGAATATGTTGCTTCAGTCATATCATATATATGTGTATATGTATATATACATATACACATATATACATAAAGTCTATTCTACATGTACAAAGCTTCCAAGGGCCATAAAGTCTTCTCTTAAAACCAACCTAGAAAAGATCTGTAATAACTTGATTGGAGAAAGGTAGGGGGGGGGATCTTTGTAGTCAACTATTGTCAGGAATTAATTGCAAAGGAATAGAACAGAGGAAATAAGCAGATCAGATAGACTACACTTTAAGTTATCCTTAAGAAAGGTTGCACTCCTGTACATCCCTGGCTAGGTATTGACTTATTAGGCAGATTGTGTAGATACTCCTCGTTTTGATGTGGTTCAGTTCACCATCCAAAAAAACCTGCAGCCAGAGAGCATATTCAAGTTGAGTTTTCTAATTGGGGAGGATGCTGGACATTTTGCTGCAGTTGCTGCTTCATCATCTAGAGGTCATTTGCTCTTAGCTCACCTCTGGCAGGGCTGGACCTTCATTCTTGTTCATCCAAATGGATATAATATCAATTTAACTTGTTCAATCAAGCTGCCAAAGGACAACCTCCATGTCACATTGCTCACCTAAAGAGAGTTATGCTTATTGTAGGCTGTATCCAGATGAAATGAATGCTGTCATCTTGGGAGGAATTTGAGAGAGGAGATGGGAAAAGAATATGAGACAGTTTAAGTCTTAGTTAGTGTAGTTAATGAGAGATGGAGATTTCAGCTTGACCATTTGGTGGAAGAATTATCCAACTCGTGTTGCAGAATATCAGATACACAAGCAGGAATGAAAATTCACTGAGATTTGTTAATCGTCTTGGTTTTAGGACAAAAATAATTGTTAAGTGTTGAGCCTTCAATTCTTGTATTTGGCATACCTGATCTATGTTGCCTGTGGAGATGATAGATCTGAATAATTAATGAATGAATGTAAGATTCTGCAACAGAGTCTGCACTCTCTGAGGGTAGAGACCATTTCAGGTACTTAATAGCTTTCTGAGTTGGTGTTGAGTGAGTGTGTGCCTCCAGATGACTACGAAGTACCTAGCTGTGTGACCTTGGGCAAGTCACTTAACCCCATTGCCTTGCCAAAAAAACAAAAACGAAAACAGATGACTACGAAGGAGGAGACCAGACTAGGTTAAAAAGAAATCTCCTGTGCTCCTTACCCACTTAAAATCAGAAACAAAGGAATTAGTTTAAAGGTCATCTCTTCCAGGGCCCTCATTTTATAGAGAAAACTTTGACTCCAGGAAAAGACTGGGATTTTCTCAAATCAGAGAAAATTCCAGAATCTTCACCAGTCAAAGAGATCCTAAATTAGAGTCCTCAGATGAAGGAAAAAATAGAAATAGAGATAAAGTGACAGTCTGGGTTCAAATCCTAACTCTTCTTCTCTCAAATGAAGAAGTTGACCTAGCTTGACCCTTTAAAGAGAGGATGTAGATCCTCTCTCACTCTCTCTACTATACTGAACCCTGGGAGGGTAGGGATCATTATCTTATTTATTGTTTTTTATTGTGTTTCTCACAGCACCTAGCGTAGTGATTCATACATAGTAGGTGCTTAGTTATCACTTGGTGAATGCACACAGTAGGCATTTAATCAACATCGAATGAATGGGCTGGACGTAGCTTGCTGGTGAGGGACAATCACTTTGTATATCAGCATGAAAGCCAATTCAGAAGGCTGTATGGCAGCCTCATTTCCATGAGGGCTGAATTTTATCATTAGCTAATGGAAAATTTTCCAATTCAGCCCATTTTAAGGTTGTGTGTCCTCCCACAGTGAGCTGAGAATAAATAGGCTTTTCCAAGTGTTTGCTTTTATACTGTTTGTTCAAAACAAGGGATTTTAAAGTAACTGTTTCCTGTGGAATTGATCCCTGGCCGTGGCTGAGAGGCCCACAAAGAAGCCGGGAAACCTGGCGTGGCCCCTTTCCAGCAGAGTGGTTTTACACCCTCTTGCAGAAGTGTTATTGGAGGACATGGAGAGATGGAGAGGGCGGGGAGATGGCCATTCATTCCACAGTGTGGAATGCACTCTTATTACCTCATCTCCTCCACTGCTGGGTAATAATAAATTATTCCGCTCTGTGTGGCGTGTTCACAATACCACTGGATTAGCGGCTGTTTTTGCATTTGGAAAGTGTTTGCTTTGCCTAATAGACCTGAGATGAATAACAACAAAAGTGCCCAGCCTGGAATAAAGCACATGCCAGACCTGCCTCTGTGGGACTCACTCCTCCTCCTCTGCCTCCTTCCATTTTGCATCTCAGAGTCCAAGGGTAGAGCCAGGGGACTGATGAGGGCTCTCCCCACAGGTGCCACTCCTCACAGCAGGCCTTGGAGTCCGCGTGTCAGTCCCAACATATTCTCCCATGTTTCCTCAAAGAAAATACTCTTTGGAGAACTTGATGCTATGGGCATTGCTTGGCAATGTCAGCAATGGCTTTACTCTGGCCCTGCCAAAATATCAAGGTGTACCACAGTTCTGAAGCTAGTCTTTGGTGTGGCATGGTTCAACCGGTCTCTAAGAGGAATCTAATCTGTACAAATAAACATGCATTTGAAAATAGATAAATCCCAAATGGAAAACTATTTTGTGTAACATCTTCTTATTAAGAACGCAAGGATTATCTCCAAATACTAACAGATGCATTACATATATCAAGGTGTGACTTTTTTTTTAAACAACATAGTATATACCAGAAATCCCTTTCCTTTTTTACCTTTAAGATATTTGATGCTCATCTGTATTCGAGGGCGACAGCAACAAATTGATAGCTAGCAGTTATCAAATAAATTCCAATGAAAAGCCACTGTTTAACATTTTCCTCCCAACAAAGGATTTTGGAAGGACAGATAATTTAGGTCTTTGTGCTCTCACCATAAATAAACAGCAACTGCTTCCTCCAACCACCCTTCTGTGGACTCAGATTGTACCGCACATCTGACAAATGATTTGTGAAAGAGAATGATGAACCCTTATTACCAAGACACTCTTAACTTAATCCAGAACAAGAATCCTGGGTAATTTTACATACACTATCAAGATTGATGGCCTGGCCCTCCTCTGGCAGCTTGCAAATGTTTGACTGGATCGGAAATGGCATTCAGGCATGATTAAAGATTCAGCTGGGCTTCCTAGAAATTCGGGATCCTTTGTATCCATCATCCAAATTCACTGCCTTTGTTACAGGTTAAAGATATTTGACCTCAGCTCTAGTGATTAGCAGCTTCGTGCAAATGACAAGCCAGATAATTTTCTTTTAAAAAATACAACAAATAACCAAAACATTAACACCAGTGTTTGTTGGAGAACCCATAGTTCTAATCATGCTTTATATGCTAACTATTTTTATTTTTTTTTAATCACAATGGATCAGCAAGCAGTAGTGATGACTGACAAGCCTGTTGTTTGAGGGAAATTTCTAACAAAGTTGTTAACATTAATTCTTTTCTATAGGACTTTCATCTTTTCAGAATCCCCAACTGACATGCCACAAACTGCTTAGCATTGAAAGTCATTCATCAGTGATTAAAGTGCTCTGCTTTATTTATTTTTTTAGCGATTTTTTTTTATCAGTTTAAGAATGGTTTTTCTTTTATCGGTAGCATGGAATTGTTTCCTAATGAGATGCCCTGACATCCCATTCTGTCTTATGCTGATGATATGTGAACCAGAAAGCTGATGAGCAAAAAAATTAAAACTTGTTATTGGACTGTCATAATGTCGAATTGTATAAAGCTGTTGTTCCCAAGATGCTACAAATGCAGCCAAAGGAACATCTATTGAGGAACTGAACCAATGGCACATTGATGCCAAATGGTCATTTCTTTCCTGAAGTTCCAAATGCAGTCTGAAGGAGAAAACCATTCCCTTTAGGGGTATTTGCCAATCAGATTATGACCCTGTGCTAGCTGAATGCAGATAATCCTGTGATAAGGAAGTCCTTTGCTCTCAGATGACAACATTCTATGTTTCCCTAGCAAAAAAAAAAAGCCTCTTGTGAGGTAATTAAAATTGTGTTTCACCCCGAGCAAATAGAGTAATGAACCAACCCGCCAATCCAATTCAATGAAACATTTTCAGCTTTGAGGGCTGCAGTATAACTGCCAAATCCTAGTTGACCTGAACGAAAGTTGAATGTTGTTGCTGTTAGATGAAGAGGACAAAATGCTTCCTAACCACCTGCTTCTGGAATCAAAATGAAGATACATTTTCCTAGGAAAAGATAGCTTCCACAATGAGCCCAATCTTTATGCAGACTGTACTGTACAGCAAAATGATCCTTGGAAAACAACTTCTTCTGAGGGAAAAATACTTTGCCACATTTTCCTCTTCTTACCCAATCTTGACCAACCTCAGCTTTGACTCAGCATGTCCCCAGTTGTGAGATGCCACTGTCAAATCAAATGCCAGTGTGGATATTCTCTGTGGTCCTCTGGATTGTCTTGGGCTTCAGTCTAGATCCCTTCACTCTCAGCTTTATGAAAGAATACAGGGTAGGTCATTCAACTTCACTTGGGATATGTTCACAGGGGCAAATTATAAGTGTAAAACTGAGGCAAACATTCAAAGATTCCAGAGAAATCTTTTTTTCAGATCATTGAGGACCAAAGAATAATTTTTGTGTTAGGTGGAGAAATAGTTTAATCCTGCCCTTTCCCTCATTGAAACAGCTTTTGCCTCAGTTTCCCTTCTTGTCAAGTAGACCTAATGATTCTGAGAGAAAGATGGAGAAATATCATGAATGCTTTGATAAAAGAAGCCATCACAGTTCTAGAATTTTAAGGAATGGTTGACTCATTAAACATACTGTTACAACAGGGAGAAAGAGTAACTTTCCCCAGACACACTGAAACAGGGCTGGCAGAGGCCGTGTCTATATACACATATACACACCCCAATTTGAAAGAAACACAGGAGACTTTAGTCAAACAGTGATTATTTTTTTCCAGAGGGAAAGACTATCCCTGAAACAAAGACAATGGTTAAATTCATTGGTTATTTATGAAAACTAAATGAATTCAAGCAGCCAATCCTCTCTCCCCAACAGTAACTTCGCATTTGGCTGAATTTGACCATTTTGCTTTCAGACTGGTTTGTGCAGGTTAGAACATGGCCAAGGCCACCCACCCTGCAGCCAGTGAAACATAATTTCACCGTTTGGAGTTCCCCACCATCGAACCCCAACCTTCCAAGTGACTATGGGTTGTTGAAACCACAGGGAGCCAATCACATTGAACAAACACCAGGCTCTCATTGCCACATGACTCTCGCCTGATCTACAATCAGCTCGGTAATGTGCCATGACTGCAAGTCTCTGGGGGACCCACAAGGCTGTGGAGTTGGTTGGTTGGTGGTGTGGAAGGGGGAGGGGGAAGCGGTGATGTCAGCATCGATAGCAAGAGCATCTTCCTCATGTTCCATCGGCGACTTTCTCTCCAGTTATCTTTTGTGTCTTTCTTGGCAACCTGTGTATTCTGATTCCTATCAGCTTATAATTAGTTACCTCGGCCAAGGCCTGTGATATACATAAATACTCATAAGGTGCCAGATAAACTGTATTGGTTTTAAATTAGAGCCGTGCGTACTGTCTCTCCATGAGCTCTAGCTTATTATTTTTAATTATCGCTTGTGAAGCATAGTGATTTCTTTGCCCTCTTTACAGCTCATCTGACAGCATTCTGTTAGACCCCACCAACTGCTTCTCCATCAATGTACTCCCTCCCATACAAGTTCACGTCTGCTCATGCAAAGCCAGAAGTCAGATTGACTAAACAGGAGATTTCCATCAGGTGAATGTGAAGGGGTCAATTTAACTCCCTGCAGAAGAAGAGAGAGGAAACAAAATTATCCTGCCTTTTCTAGGTCTTCATTTGTTTGAGATTTATTAAATGGTTGCAAAGGAAAAAGAGAAAATCAGATCTCTGAAAATCCAGTATTTCTATGTGTGTTGTATGTGTGTGTGTGTTTGTGTGTGTGTGTGTGTGTGTGTGTGTGTGAGAGAGAGAGAGAGAGAGAGAGAGAGAATGGTGACATAAGCCTCTGTCACACTGTAGGAGGTCAAAGATATATTGGTATAGTATTGAAGTGCCTGGGTTAATTCTGACAGAAGGTTTTAAGAAAAATCAACTGTCACATTATACTCTTAGTTAGTTCAAGAGGTTGTAGGAATTAAAAGTATGTTCCTGTTTGGAAAAACAGTTCTCTTTTCCCCCTCTTTCCCCTTGGAAGACCATGCCTTCCCCATGCACCTGTTGGTTTTTCACATTTAAATGTTTCCCTTGGCTTCTGGTTTTCTGGATTTATCATTTGTTTTGCACATTTTACTTTTTTGACTTGTTTTCCATTGAAAGCTCATGAATTTCTGCCCCCTCCCCCCATATGTCCCATCTTTCAGGGCCTTGCGCTTTGAGTCCAGGGTCAGCCTAAGAACATGTGGCTGTCCTTTGAATGAGCCGAGGGGACTGTGGAGGCCAGGATCCCCTGGGCTAATTCCTCTTCTCTGTTCTTTGAATTCCAGCAACAAGGAGCGGCCACCACCGTCTACTGTGCAGTGGCACCCGAACTGGAGGGCCTGGGAGGAATGTATTTCAACAACTGCTGTCGCTGCTTGCCCTCAGCGGAGGCCCAGAACGAAGTGACGGCGAGAGCCTTGTGGGAGCTCAGCGAGAGGTTGATCCAAGAACGAGTTGGCAGGCAGACCAGCTGACGGGAATCAAAACACACCAAGAGGATGTGTGCATCCTAGAAAACTGCCAGCCCTGGAACCTGGCCAAGCTGATCATCTAGAGGGTTTCCATATACCTCGGTTACAGATTAGCTAGTGTTAAACGGAATAATAACAGTCACAACATAGTGAAAAATGTTAAGTACTAATGGGAAGTAGGGAATTCTGTAGGTTAAAGGGACAATATCTCTTTCTGGGGCTTACTTTTCCTTTTCCTTAAGATGATAGCTTTTGCAAAGTAGCGCCCTCAGTGTAATGTGGGGCATCTTTTGTGTTACTTTAGAAGCACAAGCCAACTTTTTCATTGATTTCCCTGGCTCAGTGTTCTGCAAATCAACAACACACAATCCCCTTCCTCCCCTTCCCCAGTCCCTTTGGGGATGGAGACGTCTTTGAGAATTGATCTTGATCAGGAAATATCTGTTTCATGCATTCTGACCAAATTTGATCAGGCTTGGCAATAGAAAGGAAGGGGGGATCTCAGGTCCCCTTCCCCTCCATCCCCTTTATTCTGGACATCAAATGCTTCAGTGATGATTAGGGATATATATGGTGCTGAGCTAGCAAATATATACACCTAGAGCAGTGGTCATTTCCTCCCCTGCTGATTAAATATTGAAGAGTATTTTGAGATAACAAAAAGTATATCGCACACTATTCCCCTAAAAAGACTTAGTGTAGAATCAGGAAAGTAGATTCCGGGTCCTTTAAGAATACAGAAAGGGTTGCCAGGGGGTTGGCTCTCCATGAAGACTTCTAAAGAGGATCTCTCTGAGGTTCAGTTTTTCATTTCTCCCATTGCCAGATCCTGCTTGTATTTCTTTGTCTCTGTCCTCTCATCTTTATGCTTTAATAAAGAACATGCTTGAATATCGTCACCTGTAGAGAACATTAGTATTGTGTCAGTTTCCTCTTTTTTTCTCTTTAAAAAAAGCAAACAAGGAAAAATAAATTGCTTCTCGTAGATGCCTTGAAAAGAGGGTTGTTGCGTCTTCACTGAGTTGGGTTGTGTTTTTTGTTTTGTTTTGTTTTTGTGCTTTGTGGCTATTTTCTTGCCTGAAAGTTGTCTCACGCCATCAGCATCCCAGCATAACATCTTCTGAAAACAAGAGAAAGACAGGAAGACTGTTAATTGTGCTTTCACATATCTTGGGTGTCATTTATGTCAAATGAGTCATTTGCTGAGGGTTCTCCTCCCCCATCATTGGAAGCTACCTGGGGCTAGGGGAGAGTGAGAAAGATGGGAGAGAGAGAGAGAGAGACAGAGACAGAGACAGAGAGACAGAGAGAATATGAGAATGTGTGTCTGTGTGTTTGTGAATCAAAGGTCCATGCTCCTCTCTCCATTGTCCCCAGGTTTTGTATATCTCCAAGATAAGTGAAAAAAAGCTGATTTTCTTGGGAATTCTTTGGATAGAGAGGACATTTCAGGACCCAGAGGAGTAAACTAGATGCAAAGACTATGTCCAAGGCCTTCACTTATTTTCACTCCTCTTTGGGAAATGTCTGGGCTGTTATCTAAACCCTTAGTGATCTGTAGATAGAAGGGTAAATCAAATTATAGACATGGATAAATTGTTCAAATGAAAAATAGTAGAGCATTCATCACACCAGAGCAAGATTCATGTTTCTGTTCTGTTTATAAAGTTTACAAACAAAGTGTTATCCTAACAACAACCTTGTGGGATTAATCTTGAATGTGTTATAATTTCCATTCAATGGGAGAGGAGGAATCTGAAGCCTACACCAGGCCAATGGCTAACCTAGGGTTACATAACTAATACACTTTTGGAACTGGTATTTAAAGCCAGAATCTAATACACCTATTCGTTATCCCACACTACATTTCCATTTGGGTGTTTTTTTTCCGATTACCTGCTTATATTTCAGAAATCTTAAATTTACCTTTCAGATAGTTTTAGTAAATTTCATTTGTCCCCCACTAATTGCGTTATCCCCATCTACCTTCCCCAGTAAGTGCCTCTCCTTACCCCTTCTTTTGCTTATGCCTTTCTGTATAGTTTTGGGCAAATTACTTAATCTCTTTGAGCCTCAGTTTCCTAATCTATAAAATTAGAAGACTGAATCCCTTCTAGTTCTGTATCTATAATCTTTTGAAAACCCTTCCAGCTTGTCTCTATTTTAAACTCAACTTTTACAAAACTGAACTCTTACCTTTTTTCCTCAACCTTCTCTCCCACCTACCTTACTCATTATGGTAGAGGTAATGCCTTCTTCCCTCACAACCTAGGAGTCATTCTGAATCCCTTATTCTCATCTCTCATACCCAAGCTATTGCCAAGACCTGTCACATTTGCAGCATCTCTTAAATACACCTGCTTCTCTTCTCATCCTCCTTACACCTTGATTATTGAAATAACCGGCTTCTGGGTCTGCCTGCTTTAAGTGTCTCCCCACTCCAATTCATCCTCCATTTCAGCCACCAAAGTGATTTTCCTAAAGTGCAGATAACTTTGAGCATGTCACCCCTCCCCCAAGAGGCTTCCAATCTCCTCCAGATTCAAATGCAAATTCCTTTAAATTTGAAGACCTTCATAAACTAGCCTCCTCCTATCTTTCCTGTCCCCATCACTCCTGATCCATAGTCTTCTATTCAGTCACATGGCTATCTCCTTGCTATTCCATGATCAAGAAACTCCATCTCTTGCCTTTGGGCATCTTCTTTGACTGTCCCCCATGCTCTCCATTTGGAATACTTCCCTTCGTCACCTCCATCTACTAACTTCCATAAAGAAGTCCCTGGCTTCCTTGAAATCCCACCTACAATTCTATCTTCTACATGAAATATTTCTTGACCTCACATCATTCTATTGCTCTTTTATTTACTTCCTATTCATCCATATATAGTTTGTACATATTTGCTTTTTGTCTTCCCTATGAGATTAATGAGCTCCCTGACTGTAGGGACCATCTTTTCCCTCTTTTTTGTATCACCAGTGCTCTTATTGTACCTGCCACATAGATAGATACTTAATAAAATGTTATTGAATATTGATTCTTGACTGTCTCCCTAGGCCTAATGTTACTACCTTCCAATCTTATCAAGTCATAAAATGGCAGAGCTGGGAGGGCCCTGAGAGCTCATCTCCTTTAACTCCCCTCATTTTATAAATGAAGAAACTGAGGTCTGAAGGTCACATTATGCAGCCATGGTAAAGACAAGACCAGAAAACTAGAAACCAGTTGTCCTGACTAGTGAACATTTCTGTAATTCAGCTAGAGTCAATATCCATGCCACTGAAAACAAGCTAAATGGGATTAGGAATACAGCCCTTTCTCTGAGTTATTCTGGAATCCACCTGGATTTCCACCCAGCCCAGGTGTCTGGGCCAACTCTCATTTTCAATATGGGTTGACAGAGATTGTTCAGGCTGAATACAACCAATTACTAGGAAACAGCAGCTCACACCACTCCTCACCATGACTGAAGGTTGTGGCTTGTGGTTTCACTCTGCAAAATGGGGTTATTGGTGGTTTTGTGTTGAACTTTACTGAAGTAGGCCCAGCTGCTTCCATTAAAGGTTATGAGTAGGCCAGAAACTTTGGTGTGGAAAAGAGCCCAATAAGAGACTTTTATCCTCTCTGGGGAATAACACTTTATGAAAAAAGGAATATACTTCAAATACATTTATCTATTCTGTCAGGCTACTTCCATACATACACACACACACATTCACACTCTTGTTTTGAATTCAGGTTGTGGGTTTTTTTAAAGTTAAAGACAATAAAATAATTAGAATGTTCTGCTTTATATATCACCAAATAACCCCTTTGACTGAATGTTTCTCTTATAGTCTGTAACTAATTTTATATCTCATTCATGGGAAGTTGTGTCTGTTCGTTATTGTTGTGATACTTTGCCTTATTATCCATTTCCTGTCTTCTCACCATGGCTGCCCTCCAAGGCTTCATCTTTAACCTCTACACTCCTTTCCTTGGTAACCTCATCTGTTCAATGGGATCAACCATCTCTGTACAGATCACCCTCCAATCTATATAATTAAACAAAATTTCTCTCCTGTACATACTGCATTTCAAACAACTAGACATCTCCACCAGGCATCTCAAAACCAATATATTTGAAACAAAATTCTTCCCATTGTCCATTCCATTGCCCTCTTCTTCCTTAAATTCTCTCCTGATGAAAACTTCTTATATAGTTGCAAAGGGGATTCCTTTCATGCATAAGTTACACTACATGGTCACTAAAATCCCTTCCAACTCTCAAATTCTGTGATTCCATGACTAGCCTCACCAGTCATCCCTATCACTCAGGTTTATTGCTTCAGCCATTCTTGGAGTTTTCCTCTCCCTCATCTCCATTTCCACTTGGTAGTGAAATCTTGGTGATTCTGCTCCGACAATATCGCCTGCTTACATTGCCTTCTGTCCCTCTCACTTTGACTATTGTGATAGCCTCTCTTTTTTATTTTCAGTGTCTTCCTCTCTCCAATCCATCCTTCATATAGCAATCAAAATAAGTTTCCCAAGCACATTTCTAATCATAACACTTTCATAATTTGTAAAACAAAACAAAACATTTCACTGGCCCTTTTTTGTCTCTAGGATAACTGAATTCAGCATTATTCTAGGATAATTTATTGTATGATGACTTACTGGGGTAAGTTCTGAGAATACAAAGACAAAAGTGAAAAAGTCTTTCCATCAAAGCACTTATCTATTAATGACTAAAAAGAGAATCCACCTTAGCCTGGCAGTCAAAGCCTTTCATAAAAGTATCCCCAACTGCCTTCTCAACCTTTTACCACACTCACCTTCAAGCAGATTTACATTTCTGCCAAACTGGTCTATGAACTCTTCTTCATCCATGGACCACATTCCCTGGCAGCTGGTTACACATGGTACCCCTACACCTAGAACCCACTCCTTTCCCATCTAGGCCTTGCATTATCTTTATCCACCTTCAAGGTTCAACTCAGTTGTCACCTCTTCTTTGAACCCTTATTGACCTCACCTTGCACTTATTCACTCATATATATTTACCATCCTCTAACTTTTTTCTTTTGGTTTTTGCAAGGCAGTAAGGTTAAATGACTTGTCCAAGGTCACACAGCAAAATAATTATTGTGTCTGAGGCTGGATTTGAATATAGGTCCTCCTGACTCCACCACCTAGCTGCCCCACCTGTCCTTGATCCCAAGTGGAATTCAAATCCATTGAAGGAAAGGAGCTATTTTTTTCAACTTTGTAGCTCTATTGTTGGCATGGTCCTTTGTGGTGCCATCAGTAGAATCAGAGAATTTGGAGGCTGACAGGGACTTTAGTAACCATCTAGTCCAACATCTACACAAAAGGCATTCAAAACAGGTTTATCACTATTCTTTCTCTAAAGGAATGATGATTGATGATGGCTCGCATTCCTAACCCACTCTCCAATTTACAAAGTGCTTTTCTCAGAACCATGAGAAGCAAATAGCAAAAGTGTTATTATCTTCTTGGAGTTTCAAATGGTGATGTCACTTGAACATAAACCTTTTCGCTGTAGTAAGATGTAAACCCCTCCAGAATCAAGACCATTGTCTTTAATTTTGTCCCATGTTCTACACGTACTATATATTCAAAGACATTTGATTCTGAGAGTGTCAGAGCTAAGAATAAGCCTTAGAATACAGAACACAGAATAGAAGGGGTCTTAGAACATAGAACATAAATTGTTAGAGTTGGAGATGGAAAACTTTGGACACAGGACAAATAATGTCAAAGGTTTAGCTATCACCTGACTCCCCTAGTTCCATTAAAGAAATGGAAGTTCAGAGAAGGATCCTAGATCATAGGATCAGGGACCTAGAGTTTGGAGGAATTATTGATAGCATCTAATCTAATCCCCCCCTCTCTTTACAGGTGAGGAAACTGAGTCCCATTGAGATTGAGATATTTGCCCAAAGTCACAAAATTAGTGACAGCATCAGAATTTGAACTCAAATCTCCTGATTCCTAGTCCAGGTAAATTTCTCCACCACAATATCAAAAAAATTCTATTTACTAAATAATACAGCAATTCAGTTCAACTATGAGTTCTGATGAGGACAGGTTGCCCAATCGCGGTTCTTCTTGTTACAATGCAGACTGTATTTTCACTGAGACAGTGTCAGTGTTGCTGACTGACATCCAGACCGATGGCATGGTCAGCCTAATTGGCTGGCTGGGAGTCTGGGATCTATCCTTCTGCAGAAATCCTCCCTCCCTCTATGAACACTTGCCTCAGTGCTCACAAAGACTATCTTGCTTCTGAATGTGTCTGCTTGCCATGTTGTCCATCTCTGGCATGAGGATTTCAAAGGCTTTTTAATCTTGCTGACAGCTGTGCCTTAATGAGATGCCTCTGATCACCATGGGAGGCAGCTCTGCTTCTTCTTGCCATGAGCAGCCTCTTTCCTATTTATTGTTTGCTCAGCACCAGACCTTTGATTCTGTAGGACTGTCCAAATTAAAGCCATGAAGGTCTTCAGAGAACATTTATTTCAATACCTTCCATTCATAAAGGGGGAAACTGAGACTCAGAAAGGGTAGAACTGACCTCCAAGTCTCAGACCTCTGTCTCCATAACTGGTGATGACTCTACTCCACCATCCAGTCTGCTTCATATCAATTGATGTTTCCATTTTTACCAAAGGTTGTTTGCTGGCGAAAGTGCTATTCTAACCAATATTTTCCTTGCCCATTAGAATTATTTAGATGTTCCAGAATTTTCCTATTGTTATGGAAGAGAAATATTTTATGTTTTTTGGCGTCATGGACCCCCTCTGATAATCTGGTGAAGTCTATGAACATTTTCTCAGGGAAAATATGTTTTTAAATGGTTGAAGGAGATGATAAATTCCATTTAGAAGTTAGTGAAAATAAAAAATATAATGTTTTCTTCATTCAAGGTCAAAGATTCTCTGAAATCTATCCAAAATCTCCAAAAGAAGTATTTCATATTTTTGGTGTCATGGATCTCTCTAATAGTCTTGTGAAGTCTGTGGACTTCTCAGGAAAAAAATATTTTTAAGTTATTCAAAGAATGCTACCTTTCAGGTAGAAGTAAGCAAAAATAGAAGTATAATGTTTTTACCCATTCATTGTCATAGACTCTAACATCTATCCAGGACCTCTAAGGTTAAAAAACCATTAAAAACCACGGACCCCCAGGTTAAAAAAAAAAACCCTGCTCTAAAAGTAAAGCATTTGGAAAATTTGAATGTATGGTGTCAGCAGAAATAAAAAAAAAAGACTTTGTAAGGAATAGAATAGTTTTATATAACAAATGTCCAATTTGGCATTGCTGGCACCTAATAGTATTACATAATCCACTCTAGTCTCACACCAAGAAGAAATGAAATTCCTCCTTTGTACATTTGGCTAAGTCTACAGGGGTTTGATTGCCTTGGTCTTTTGCATCAGGAACCATCTCTGAGGTTTCAAATTCTTCAAAGGTAAATGAAGAAAAAAAAACATTTATTAAGGGCTTATTCTTGGCAAGGCACTATTATCACCAGGGATACAAACATTAATAAAATAGACAGTCTCTTCTCTCATGGAGTTTATATATTCTAATGAGGGAAGACTTATAGGGGACAGATAGACAGGAAAGGGAGTTTTGTACTGGGAAAATGGAAAGCAAAACTACAGTATTTTAATTATGACAAAACATTTGCCTCATAACAACCCTACAAGGTAAAGGTACAAATAATATCCCCATTTTACAGATGAAGAACTGAGAGGCAAAGTGATTTGCCCTAATGGGGGAGCCAAAATACAAGTAACTATGTACATATAAAGCATGTAGATGATCCTATCAGAGGGGAGTCACTAAGGTGGGGTAGAGACAGGGACAGGTTAGCTCAAATGGGGCTATTTTACATACAATATCTCATTTGATGTGTAAAGAACACTAAATTAGGAGTTCAAATTTCTGACTTTCCAGTTCTTTTGCTGTAAAGGTAAGTTATTTCCCTTTTCTCTATCTCAGCTCCCTCATCAGTAAAAGAAGGTTAATAATACCTTGGCATTGTTGTAAGAAAAAAACTTAAAGCTCTTTACCCCCAAATTAAATAATTTAAAAAATTCTGTTCCAAAGTTAGTTATTAAAATCTGTGATGATAGTGAAATTGAACAAATTAGCCTCAGCTCCCTTTTCTGTAAAATAGTTATTTGTTAACTGTCTCAAAGGGCTCTTATGAGAAAAGAATTGTGAATTGTGTAAAGCACTATAGAGGTGGGAGATAGGAGGTCATAAAGTTTTGGATTTCTGTTCCTGCAAGTTGAGAATAGATACTGGGAAGGTTTTATTTCTGATTGTCTTCTCCTTTCTCTACCCTCCAACACCTGCCATGAGGGTAGCTACAGAGGGACAGCATAGAACTCAAGGATTTTAAACAGAAATGGATGTAAAATCTCATCTTCTTAATGTTACAGAGGAAGAATTAAAACCCAAAGGAGTGTCATTACAATGGAGAAGAGAATGAATTGATTTACATTTTAAAAAAACCTATATGTAGGCCAGGGAACTTCAATTCCTGGGGGGAGGGAAGGCTTAAACAAATTATTAAAGGAATGGTTTGTGGGTTTTTAGAAAGGGGAACAATGATTACCCAAGTCAGCTTTCTAAAAAACAGGCTATATAATGCTAACCTCATTTCCTTTTTTCCAGGATTATAAAAATATTAGATTTATGAAATGTATTAAGCATATTTCAGAATCAGAGATTTTAAGAAAACAGTTGATAAAGTCCCTCATGTAATCTTTGTGGAGACACATATGTGGAGTGATAGTAGTTAAGAACTTCAGTCCTAACAACCTGAAATTAACTCAGGGGAAAAGTCTCTAGTGAAGTGCCCCTGGGATCTGTGTTTTACTTATTATGGTTAACAGTTTTATCAGTGATTTTTGTAAGATGACATAGATGCCATGCTTATCAAGCTTTCAACTGATGCCCAGCAGGAAGAACCATATGAAATATTAAAGAGTTGAAATCCAAAAAAAAAAACACCCTCAAGAGAGGGCGGCTAGGTGGCATAATGGATAAAGCACCGGCCTTGGAGTCAGGAGTACCTGGGTTCAAATTCGGTCTCAGACCCTTAATAATTACCTAGCTGTGTGGCCTTGGGCAAGCCACTTTAACCCCATTTGCCTTGCAAAAAAACTAAAAAAACCCAAAAAACAAAAAACCTCAAGAGACCACGAAATCACAGAAAGATAGATAGAAAGTTATACATTTGGTATTTAATAGCACCATCACCACGACAACAATAATAACCACCTGCACAAGTATAAGACTGGGAATATATAAATATGCAGGGGTTCCTGGAAGAAAAATAAAAAAGAGATCCAGAGGTTTTAACAAAATGTGAACTCCACATGAGTCAACAAGGGGTGTGGGTGTGGATATGGGTGTGTGATGGCAGCAGAAAAATTAATGCTAACCTAAACTATAATAAGAGATCTAACATGTTTGGAATGAAGTTGATGATGGTCCTACTCTTGTCAGCCTCAGGGGTACTGTGTTCAGATCTAGGTAGCTTTAGGAAGAGGACTGATGGATGAACTGGCAAGCATACAGGGAGAAGTTCAACACAGACTCCACCTTCCACAAGGAAGTTTCTCTGATCCCTCTCTGCCTTAATGCTTTGTCCCTTTTCAAATGGTCATTAATGTTGTAATTATTTCTAAGTGAGGCTAGTGACCATGCAGCTCCTCCTCTCCTTGCTTTAAATCCAATTCACTTGCATGTCAATGGCATCACCTCCCTGATGTCATGGTCTTCTTTGAGAATAAAGGACCAACATCAACAATCATGGATGCAATAAAATGTAAGTACCTCAAGGTCAGGGACTGATTTATTTTGTCCGTATTCCCAGCCATTAATAAAATATCTTGCACATTCTCCGTTCATCCCTGCTTGTTGAATGAATAAATAAATGGTGGAAGCACTTGAGGTCAGTGTCCTATAATGACTGACTAAGAGAATCTGGGAAGAAAGACCAGGATAAGTTTCAGGGATCTGAAGGCCTATTATATAGAACTTTGTTCTGTTTAGTTTCAGAACTGGAAACAATGGGTAAAAGTTCTGGAAAGGCAGATTTTTGAAACTTGTTGTAAAGGCCAACTGATTTCCCAACAATTATTTTTTTTCAGTTGATATTTTTTATTTTTCTAATTATATGTTATGAAAGTTTTCCAACATTCATCCACATGCATATGCATATTTATAAGATACATAATTTCCCTTCACCCTCCCTTCCCACCCCCTCCCCTCAGCAGGGAACAGTCTGGTAAATATTGTACATATACATTTGTGTTTAACATGTTTACAGACTGGTAATTTTCTGTATGAGGAATTAGGATTAAGTTTCCCAACAATTAGAATCATATACAAGGAGATAAGAGATTACTCCTTATTTGAAGTATTAAAAGAACGTCTGGATGACCTATTGTAACAGAGAAGGAATTCTGGTTCAGGGACAGGTTAGTCTATAAGGCTTCTGAGATCCCTCCAGTGGAAGATTCTATGGGGAAGTTATTCGGGGCACTAGATCAATTGAGAACCCCCTTAACTCCCTTCCTTCCCAGCCTTCAAATAGAGAGAAAGGAAGATGCATGGGAACAATGCATAGGATTTTCGATTTAGAAGGCTCCTTCGAGATTATCTAACCTAATGCCTTTATCTTATGAATGAGGAAACTAAGTCTAAGAAAGAAGAAATGATTTACTCAAGGTCATATAGAAAGTAATTCTCAGAGCCGGGATTGAAGCTGTCTTCTGAGTCCAAATCCAAATTCATTTCCATTCTAACTCTTTTTTTCTGTCTACCAACTGAGAAACCCCAACTCTCTAGGGTGGGGGACGAGGAAGCCATTGTAAGGAAGCTTTATAAAGCTTATATGGGCTCCTTGGGTGCCTTTAAGGGCAAAACTTAACCTTTTTATAGCTTGAACTTTGGTCACTCAGGAGCAGATCTCACATTTATAGCTGCATTCCTATAAAACATAGCATCCCCTCTATCATTGTTTCACCTAATGGTAAGTTTCCAGCAAACCGATTAAGTTAGATGGGGCATGTCTGTAATTTCTTACCCACCTACATAATAGTCATCCATTTAAGAAGGATAAAAAAACTTTTTCTGATCACACGTGCCAAACCATAATGAGTCAACATTCAAAAATTGAAAAACCTCCCTAAAAAATTGGAACATGAGTCCTTGTGTAATTATAATCCCACTAGCTATAGTTAATGTTAACTAGACTTCTAGAAAGAGCGCTCTGTGTGCTGACCCAAGCCCTTACCTGGCTTTACAGCCATTAGTATTTTTAAGCTTGACTTGGGGGAAATTACTGTCAGTAGCTATAGTCAAAAAACACTTCACAAAAGAATAATGGTTCTTCACAGTTTCTCTGTGGTTTAACAGAAAAAGATTTGGATTTGAAGTCAGAAGATTCAGAGTAAAATCCCATTTCTACTTTGTGACTTTGGGCAAGTCCCCCTGTTGCGTCATCTATAAAATAGGAAGGTTAGGCTACAGGACTTCTAAGATCCCTTTCACCTCTAAGTCTATGATCCAATGAACTCTGTAAGAAAGTTAATAGGGGGACAATCATCTTCATTTAATGAGATCAATAAAATCAAGCTAAGAGATTAAGTGAATGATTCAACTAGTAGCACCAGGTTTTTAGATTTCTAAATTAGATGCTAGAATATAAGTTATTAAATAATTAATTTAATTATATATTACATATAGATTATCCATTGTACATAGTTACATAATAACATAGAATTGTAGAGAGCATATTATATAATAATGATATAAAATTAAATATATAGTAATTATCATTTTTAATAGAAATAATTCACATATTAAAATAATAAATTATATGGCATATGAGAGTGGCAAAGCAAATTAACAGACAGGTATGGGTTTGGGGAATAAGAGGATCCAGTTTTGAATTTCATCTCTGTCACTATTGTGACATAAGACAAGTCCCTGGACATGTCTCAGTTATCTCATCTATATAAAGAAAATGTTGGCCTTGATGTTCTTCTAAGATCAACACTTTATCCTTTCCCTTCAGGCCATTCCCTCCACAACCTAGATAACGTTCCCCACCCTAGACTTTATGCCCTTCTTTTGACAGAAGAATTTCAACCAGCTTAAGATAGGCTGGGTTTGCTATCCTGATGGATGACTTCTCTCTCTTACCTTCTCTAAGGCAAATACTTGAAACAGTAAACAGTCTCTGGTCAACATTCCTTTATATGCAATTGTCTCCCCCATTAGGATGTAGGCTTCTCAAGAGGATGGATCATTTTTGTGTTGGGTTCTATATTCTAAGCTCTTGGCTTGAATAATCAATACTTCTTCATTCATTCTAAAGTCCCTTCCAGGTCTAAATCTTTAATTTCTGTCAACTTCCATTTTCATAATGATTTAAGGTTCACAAAGCACTTTCCTCCCAGCAACCCTATGGGGTAGGGTAGAATAAATATTATCCCCATGTTGCAGATGAGGAAACTGAAGTCAAAGACAGTTACTAAAGGGAGAACTCACCTGAGGAACTTATTCCTTCAATATGAGCACCCTCTCTACCAAGAAAAACACCTAGGGCCATGTCTTGGGAGATGATTTGTATGAGCTGCTTCTTTCCTTGGATCATTGCTAAACTGTTGGAGCACTTTAAGCTCATATAGACTTCCAGAGTTTACACTCTGGTTTTTTTTCTTTTTGCAAGGCAATGGGGTTAAGTGACTTGCCCAAGGTCACACAGCTAGGTAATTATTAAGGGTCTGAAGTCAGATCTGAACTCAGATCCTACTGACCCTAGGGCTGGTGCTCTATCCACTGTACCATCTAACTCATAGTTTGCACTCTGATTGGAATAAGCTTCAAAAGCTCATGGTTACCTCCAGGACCCAAAAAAGACTTTGGAAGAGGATCATGGACATCAACCTTGGGCATCACCTTGTCCAACCACTTCCTTTGGCTCAGAGTGGTTTTGTTCCTCACCCAACATCACATAGAGAGTAAGAGGCAAATACTTGAAACAGTAAACAGTAAAGCAGAGTTACTTTGAAAGCGTTTTGAATTGAATCAAATATCTTGGTCATGGAGCAGACTGACCATCTAAATTCAGTCAACACCCCCCCCCCCCAATTATCTCTGTGCTTATGTGTATACACAAAGCCTTGGTGTTATCTTGGTCATATCTTGACCACTCTAAGGATCTTTCCTATTAGGATCATAGCTTTCTCATTCAAGTAGAATAGATATCTGGACAAATTAAATATAATAGAAAGAACATTGACCTGGGACTCAAGAGATTTGTAATCAAGATACTCTCCTTTCTTAGCCTCTGTTTCTTTACCCACAAAGTAATGGGATTAAGTGATCTCTTCAACCTCTTACCACTGCTATATGTACTATAACCTAAGTTCTATGATCTAAGTACTATGATCTAAGCTAAGGAACCTCAAAACTTGATGAGATGGGAAGGATGGGAACTTGAGAACTGGACTTGTGATTTTTAGCACAGCAGGAAACTCTCAGATAGGGAAATTCTCTCTGTCAATGTAAATCAATTCCTTGTCTGCCATTTACGAAGAAAGGAAATAAGGATTCATTAGGTAACCATCTAAGCACTTTACAAATATCATCTCATTTGTTCATCACAACAACCCCATTTCACTATTTGTGAAAATGAGGAAGACAGAGGTTGAGTAACTCTTAACATTACTCCCAGAGAATCACGTAGCTAGTGAGTGTCTGAGGTCCAATTTGAATTCAAGTCTTCCTCATTCCAGGTCTGATTCTCTATCCCTTGTACCATCTAGGAGTCTCCTCTCTCCATCTCTCTCTCTCTCTCTCTCT